>NC_056733.1:1490481715-1490538464 GCF_019279795.1 Protopterus annectens | reverse complement strand
AAGTGTCCATTCATTTTCAAGGGCTCTTTGTCAATATGAGTAGCAAATTATGCCCAAAATGTGTTTATCCCCATCAAAAAATCCAGCAGTCTTTTATTTTAGTCTTTGGTCGATGATCACAGTATCACTGCTTCTTTCTCTGGCCTTATTATAGCTGCTAGAAATTAAGAAATCCCAATGAGAATTTTTAGATTCTGTCTGCTGTCTGACTGACACACAAAAAATGTATCTCTAAGGTACCTACTGTGTGTAAAGACCAAGTAAGCACCTCTAGGTTCCCTTTCTGAAAAGCCTCAGACGTTGCCCCAGCTGTAGTAGAGTGGTCCCTGACTTTGAGGTGGACTTTTTCTATAGTGATTGTAACACAATTTGATAACCATTTTAGATGGCTAGCTCAGGCTACTTAGAAACTGGCTATGCTTTCCTTTTGCCTTCAAATGATACAAAAAGTTTGTTAGACTTTTTAAAAAGCTTACTTTGAGATCAGCTAAAGTCAGTTGTATGTTATAATAGGACTTTCCTCCATTAGTTGATGTTTAAATAACATTAACTTTTTACACCCAGATTTCTTCCCCACTGACCATTACTGTTGCAAATAATCCCATTAAATGACAAAGAAGAACATTCAGAAGTTATGTTCTTTAAATACTTTTAAACAAATACTTGTAGAACACAGTGACAAACTATTAGCAGATCTTTACAGCTCGAAGCTATCATAATCACCAGTTACAAAGACAATGGGCAGGATTCACGAAGGCTTACACGGAGTTTAAGAGTAGTGTAAGCCTCCTGATCCAGGAACAGCCCAAACCTCCGTGTAAGAGACAGCTAAAACGTTTCTTACACGGACTGGGTGTGGAAATGCTCAATACCTCATTTGCAGCTGAAAGATATGCAAATGAGGTATTGGAGCGATCCAGGAAGCCCAAAGCAGTCCGTGTAACGGACGTTTTAGCTGCAGAAATGTACTCAGCTGACAACTGAGTACATTTCTGCAAAATTGACAACAGAGCTATGTCAGCTCCAAATAAAGGGTGCATATGTTTCATCTAGCATGCCAATGGCCAAATATGTGGCCATTGGCATTAAGAAGTGTTGCAAAATTATTTAAACTAACTTTTTGTTTTTCGTGGGATTTTGATGTCTAACTGCAGCGCACACCCGCGCAAATGGGGTGCGCTGCTCAAAAGTGAAAACCGAAGCTTATAAGCCCACAATTGTGGGATTTATGTATTACATGGAATGATAATGCAGGGACTAGCAGACCAAAAACAATATGGCCTCCGTGTAGTGGTTGTCAAGGGGGGGAAGCTCCGTGTAAGACATGTCACTAAGCATTACTAGGTAATCCTATGTAAATGAGGGTTACAATACTGAATCACACTGCCACATAGGTAATGAGCACTTTCTGAGTATTGTAAGAGTTATAGAAGGGGGAGGAATAGAGTAAGAGGTAGGTGACATCACGGGGGGGGGGGGATGATAGAAATAAATGTATCACATTGGAGGGCAGTGTAACGTGACAGATGACAGACAGACATCAGGGAGAGAGGTGTGTCCCAACAGAACACTAGAAAAGTCAAGAAATAGAGGGTGCACACTATGCCTACACTCAAACTTTCTTGATATACGTGCATGCACGCGTGTGCGCGCGTGTAAGGCAGGTTCAACATGTGGGAGCGTGTTGCAAACCATTTACAATGGTTTGCGCGGGCGTGCACGTGTGTAAGGCAATGTAAACAGCAGGAAGCCTGTTGCCTGATGTATAAGGCTGTGTGCGTGCGTTTTACCATGAATCAGCCTAGTTCAAACCGTGTAAGGATGTGTGCGTGCGTTTAAGTCACCGTCAGCGTGCTTATGCTGGTGTGCACATGAGGAAACAGAGAGGAAAAAGGAAACAACCCGATTACAGCGAAGCTGCCAGATGATACTGCTGGAGTTAATTGGTGGAAACAATTGGAAGCAGGCAATTACACAGGCAGACTAGAAGCCCAACCCAGCACTTAAAACACTGCAAACAGCACTGCAGGCTGTTTCTCACAAGAGATACTGCAAGAAAGGAGTAAGCTATCAGAATTGAAAACTGAAAAAAAGCTGAACTCAGAGCAGAAATGCTAGGGGCTGCCATAGCTGTTATAATCAGGCATAGGCGAATTGCTGAGGGTGGTGACAATGCAGACGCTGACAGACAACCCAGAGTGAGGAGAAGGAGGAGAGTATACAGGCCCAGGGTCACCTACCATGGGTTACATGAGCTGGAGATAGTAGAGCGCTACAGAGTGGACAGAGACCTTCGGCAGCAAATTGTTGAGCTGTGCAGGCCACGTCTCACACACAGAACCAACAGAGGGGAACCCATCCCAGTGGAAACCAAGGTATGTGTTGGCCTAAGAATACTAGCAACAGGTACCTTCCAGAGACCAACTGGTGATATGATGGGGATATCACAGGCATCAGCCTCCAGGGTACTGCACCAGTTCCTGGATGCCATGTCAGCACATGTCGGTGATCATGTATATTTCCCCAATGCCCATGAGGTATTGGCCAGCAATATGCGTCTCTTCCAGCAAATAGCGGGATACCCTGAGGTACTGGGTGCAATAGACTGCACGCACATACGCATCAAAGCACCAGCCGGTGAGCGGGGTAGAGCCTATATTAACCGCAAGGGATTCCCCTCCATCAACTGTCAGGTCGTGTGTGATGCCCAGGGCTTAATAATGAATGTGTGTGCTGGCTGCCCTGGGAGCTACCACGATTCCTACATCTGGCATCTGACGCAGCTGTACCAATCATTTGCCAGTGAGGACTTCCCACATGGACACCTAGTGGGGGATGCAGGTTATGCACTTGAGCCGTGGCTGATGACACCCATCAGAAATGCACACACACCTGAACAGGAATGCCATAATGAGGCACACGCACAAACACGTAATGTCACAGAGCATGTGTTTGGGCTGCTCAAGTCACGGTTCCGGTGTCTGGACACATCTGGTGGAGCCTTGCAGTACACACCAACTACATGTACCCAAATGATCATGATATGTGCTATGCTACATAATATGATCCTGCGGAAACAGCTGCAGCAGGACCAGCATAGGGCTGGGCCAAACATACCCCCACCATTGCCAAGGCCACCACAGGCAGAGGGTGACTCGGAGGAGGAACAACCTGACCTTGCCCCAAGTAGGCAGAAGGAGGCATGCCCAGTATGCCCTGGCCTTGGCAAAGAGGCAACGCATAGCACATACACTGGCTCAGTAGGAACACTGGGACTGATACCCCCTCCGACTCACTCATATAGTAACAGGGATGCCTAACATGACACAACCTGCTTCCAAACATGTACAGGGAGTGTAGTATGTGCATCCGACAGAGGCATCCCTGCAGCACCACCTGAGGCATGAATGCCATGTGTTAAGTAATGTAACACCATGTACCATATGCACACCTGAGGACCCTGACTAACATCCACCCTCACCAATCATAAACCACAAAAACACAAACCCACCTTCATAGGTACCACAAGGGATAGGAACCTAGATGTAATGCTACCCAATGCCAGAAGTATAAACAGCAAGATGCATGCAGTGTAAACACACACAGTATAGAGAATGTAGATATCAGTGCTGTAATAGAAAACTGGGTCAAAGCCCACATCAGCACCCTAACACTACCAGGTCACACCTCATACAGTGATGTACATGTGCAAAAACATGGAACAAGCTACAAAACTAGGGTGACTGGCAATAAATGTCATGGATAACCACACCCCCATGTTGGTACCACAACAAGAAGCAACATGGATTAGCCATGGTCAAATACCAATGGCTAAAACTGCCTACTACTATATAGCTTGCTGCAGACCACTGTCCTAATAGCAGGAACTGCACCAGGCCTATATTCATAGGTTCATAGGTTCATACTAGGCTATCTGCCCTAGGGCATTTATAAGCCTAGCCCAGAGTTTTGTGGCTTCCGCCACCCCTTTAGTTTGAAGGATAATATGCCCATTATTTTGCTGTGCCTCTGTCAAGCAGTGACACTGAGGTTATCCCTGGGGTATACCTGCGATCTCCCATCCATTGGTCAAGATTTCTCTTGAACAAAGCCAGCGAGGTGCTCTGCCTCACATGTACCGGGATGTTGTTCCACAGCATAGGGAGTCTCTGGGTGATGAATCTGTCCCTCCAGCACGTCCTATTAATAGCCGTGTTGCGGTTTAAGTCTCTTGCCCTTGTAGTTCTGATGGATTTAGAGGTTTTGAGGTGAAGCATGTTCATTAATTCCGGGTTGGACATGGCCTTGTATGTCAGGCACAGGTCACCTCTGAGCAGACGGTAAGCGACTGAATAGAGCTGGAGTTCCTTCAGTCGGGCAGCATAAGACATATTTTTGAGACCCTTTATCCTTCTGGTGAGGAATTTTTGGGGCCTTTCCAATTGCTGCAGGTGTCGGGTCAGATACATTCTGAATGGGGCATTGTACTCAATCATTGGTCTGATGAGTGATGAGTACAGGGGAACAATGACCTCCCTTGATCTAGATGTGAATCCCTGCATGATCAGGTGGGCAATGTAGAAGGTCTTCCTAACTACTTTGGCAACGTGAGTGTCAAACGAAAGGTTACTGTCAACCTGGGTGCCCAGATCACTGATAACCTCTTCTGTGCTTAGAGAATTGCCACCTATATGGTAACTAGGGGTAACCTTGTTTTTCCCGAAGGGTATGACTATGCATTTTTTAGCGTTTAACTTTAGGCCATGGCTCTGGCACCAGTTATCCATTTCTATGAGACCCTTCTGAAGGATGTCTGTGTCAGATGGGTTTTCAACTATGGTTCCCAGTTTGCAGTCATCTGCAAACTTTGTCAGCCATAATCCTCCTGTGTTTGCTTGTACTTCTGAAAAGTAGATGCCCAACAAAAGTGGGCCCAGGACTGAGCCCTGTGGGACACCACTTGTGACAGGCTTGGAGTCTGACATGGCGCCAGCAACTCTGACCCTGTGGGTTCCGTCACTTAGCCAGTTTGCAACCCATCTTGTGACGTATGGGTTTACATTTAAGCTGGTGAGTTTTTCAATGATACCCGAGTGGGGTATTGTGTCGAAAGCCTTTGCCAGGTCAAGGTAGACTGTGTGGACTGCCTTGCCCTTGTCAATGGCCTTGGTGACTGTTTTGAAGAAGTCGACCAAGTTCAAAAAGCATGACCTGCCCTTGACCAAGCCAAACTGGGACGGGTCCACTGTCTGCATGTCCCCTATATCTTTGTTTATGAGCTCCATTATGATCCTCTCCATAGCTTTGGTAGACAGAGGCACAGTATACTGAACAAGACATATGTCATGGCAAACTACACTTACAATGTGTCAAAGGACAAACACACTCTCTGACTAGCATTAGAAATGGCCTAGGGCACATCGGTAGTGTTTGCCAATGTACACCTATGTTGTGGAATACACTACTGATGTTGGATGAGGCTGTTGTAAGTAGTTCATATCTGAACATAATGCAACATGGTCAGATAGGTTCATAGGTTCATAGGTTTATACTAGGCTATCTGCCCTAAGGCAGTTATAAGCCTAGCCCAGAGTTTTGTGGCTTACGCCCTCTCTTATATGGAAACAATACTGTGCCCATTAGTTTGTTGTGCCTCTGTCCAGCAGTGACACAGAGACGATCCCCGGGGTAAACCTATGATCTCCCATCCACAGGTCAAGATTCCTCTTGAACAGAGCCAGCGAGGTGCTCTGCCTCACATGGACCGGGATTGTATTCCACAGCATAGGGAGTCTCTGAGTGATAAATCTATCCCTCCAACATGTCCTACTTATATCCCTGCTAAGGTTTAAGTCACTTGCCCTAGTGGTTCTGGTGGATTTGGAGATTTTGAGGTGGAGCATGTCCATTTCCTGGTTGGACATGGCCTTGCATGTCAGGCACATGTCACCTCTGAGCAGACGGTATGTGACTGAATAGAGCTGGAGTGTCTTCAATCTGGCAGCATATGACAGATGTTGGAGTCCCTTTATCCTTTTGGTGGGGGACTTTTGGGGTCTCTCCAATTGCTGCAGATGTCGGGTGAGATACATCCCGAATGGGGCATTGTACTCGATCATTGGTCTGATAAGTGAAGAGTACAGGGGAACAATGACCTCACTAGATCTGGATGTGAATCCCTTCATGATCAGGTGGGCAATGTAGAAGGTCTTTCTAACCACTTTAACAACGTGAGTGTCAGAAGAAAGGCCACTGTCAACCTGGGTCCCCAGGTCCATGATAACCTCCTCTGTGCTTAGAGGATTGCCACCTATATGGTAGCTTGGGGTTACCTTGCTTTTCCCGAAGGGTATGACTATACATGTTTTGGCATTTAACTTCAGGCCATGGCTCTGGCACCAGCTATCAGTTTCTGTGAGTCCCTTCTGAAGGATATCCGTGTCTGATGCACTGTCCACTATGGCGCCCAGTTTGCAGTCATCTGCAAACTTTGTCAGCCAAAGTCCTCCCATGTTGGCCTGTACTTCTGAGAAGTAGATGACGAACAATAGGGGGCCAAGGACCGAGCCCTGTGGGACACCACTTGTGACCGGCTTGGAGTCTGACATAGCGCCAGCAACTCTAACCCTGTGGGTCCTGTCCTTAAGCCAGTTTGCAACCCATCTTGTGACATATGGGTTTACATTTAAGTTGGTAGATTTTTCTACAATACCCGAGTGGGGTATTGTGTCTAAAGCCTTTGCAAGGTCAAGCTAGGCTGTATGGACTGCCTTTCCCTCATCAATGGCCTTAGTGACTGTTTTGAAGAAGTCGACCAAGTTCAAAAAGCATGACCTGCCCTTGACCAAGCCAAACTGGGACGGGTCCACTGTCTGCATGTCCCCTATATCTTTGTTTATGAGCTCCATTATGATCCTCTCCATAGCTTTGCAGACTAGACTTGTTAAGCTTATGGGGCGGTAATTACCAGGGTCCGTAGAGGCACCACCTTTGTGCAGATGTGCACAACTGGACCCTAACCAGGCTGTTGTGCACACTATGGAAATGTAAAGCAGTGATAGGACTAAAGCCCAGGATACTGTCCACCACAGTGAAAGTACTGAACCACTACACTATACAGTACTACAGTGTTAGGTCAGTATGAACAGATGTTGACAATTGTATGCAAAGTATCCCATGCAAAACCTGCAGGCACAGTATAATCCCTTTTGTGTTCACACAAAAAGCATTTGGACAGTAACTACACAACATGGCACAGAACACACAACCATAAACTGGAGATATTTGTTGAAGGTCACACTCATCCACAAATGTGATGGGCTGCAGAGTTCAACATATGGAAAGCTCACACTGGGCATGCTCACACACTTTGATAAATGAGACATCTTTCACACAACATGCCATGGGAAGGCTGAACTGGGCATGCTCACACACTTAGTCCAAATGTTCCTCTTAGCAACTGGGAAAACACACCACAGGATGCTCATTCCCCTTTCTAAACACTGATGATGTCAGCACCCTATAAGTATATCAGGAGAAAAGAAATCTCCCAATAATCTGAATAGCGCACTCTGCTAATGCGTCCAACTATAGTGTCATAACATAGTTAGGTAGGGGTTTGAATCCAGCAAGTGGCAAGTGTGTGTGAAGGGGGGTAAGTGTGTATGAAAGGAACATCCCTTTTGGCAACTGTGAAAACACACCACAGGATGCTCATTCCCCTTTCTAAACACTGATGATGTCAGCACCCTATAAGTATATCAGGAGAAAAGAAATCTCCCAGTAATGCAAATAGCGTGCTCCGCTAATGCGTCCGTCTCTAGTGTCATAACATAGTTGGGTAGGGGTTTGAATCCAGCAAGTGGCAAGTGTGTGTGAAGGAGGTTAGTGTGTGTGTATGAAAAGAACATCCCGTTTGGCAACTGGGAAAACACACTACAGGATGCACATACTCCTTTCTAAACGATATCACAATTATTTATGGCTTTTGATTCCAGACATGTCACGTGTGTTTTGCTCACACAGAATGCCCATGTGTGCGGGTTGTTTCTCACAATAATGCATGACATCGATTAAACCAGTTATGGCAATGCACACTTGATGTATGTGTGTGCCAAATACACATATGTACCTGTGACCTTCAATAGTTACCATGTGTGATGCCTGCCACATGTGAATACATGGTATTTGCACAGGGTAACATTATGACTGTGGTCTTCTGTGCAGGTGCTGCATGTGGGATGTGTATATACAGTGTAAGATGTAGATGCTATCAACCTAGTAGTGAGGGATACACACCTGGTCTGGGGCATATAGTCTACATGTTGTTGATGAACAGGTGCTGCATGTTTTCACCTGTTGTGGGAGTGGTAAGAAGTTGTTCCATAGCAATGCAGTGACCGCATGCTAAGAACCGTTCAGCTAGGGTGTTGTAGCTACAGTAATTCATTAGCATTCAGTAATATGTCAGCATTCCTGGTGAGGGTCTGATGCCAACCAAGGTCAGGGTTCTACCAGCCTGTGCCACTTGCTCAGTGAGCCCTTCCATGTTCCCTATCATGTATCCCAGTGAGGGACATCACACATCAGCTGTAGTGGCATGGACAATGACTGAGTCATATGTGTCCATGCATCTGACTGACCTGTATGCTTGTGTTATGTGGTGGGCCATAGTGCCCCATGAGCATATCACTGTGACCTTCACCTTGTCCAGCCTGGTGAGCATGACCTCACTGTACTGGACAATAAAAGTACCTAACACAACTGCAGCAGTAGTGTTGTATAGCTGTACAGACTGTGCTTGTTTGGCACACAGGATTTGTGTGCTATGTGTTATGCGTGCTGTGTTCAGGCCTAACGTATGCCTGTGTGCCAGCTGCGGAGGTGTCTGCCACTCAGGCAGGATGCTATCCTTAGGCTCCACAAATGGCCCGGTGTGTTTCCGTGCTTGTATTGCTGTCAGTGTAGGTCCACATCAGACTGGTATTGCAGTCACTGTAGTATTTCATGCCACCTGACAGGTTTGCCAGTACTGGGTTCAGAGTGCTTAGTCCACAGTTTGGCCATGTGTTTCCATCTCATACATGTGTTGTACATCCATGGGTAGGGGATAGGGTTGACTGTGTACATGTGGCAGCTGTGACATTACTACATGACTCACATATTCCACAACTGTACCATAGAGGTGACTGACAACTGACCTTTGCACATGCTACCATAGTATTGAGATTGCACTGGTGATTAACAGCACATAGGGCCAATGGTGAACAAGATACATAGGTCCATAGGTTCATACTAGGCTATCTGCCCTAGGGCATTTATACACCTAGCCAGAATGTGTGTGGCTTTCACCATGCATTGTAAATCTATCTTGCTATGCCCTTTTCCAAGGTTAGTATACTGTGCCTCTGTCTAACAGTGACACATAAGTGATACCCAGGGTAAACCTACAATGTCACATCCAGTCATTAATATCCATCTTGAAGATAGTCACTGAGTGACTCTGCCTAACCTCTATTGGGATAATATTCCAGAGTGAAGGCAGTCTCTGAGTTATGAATGTGTCCCTCCAGCATGTCCTATGTATATCACTCCTGAGGTTCAAGTCTTTCCAGCGTGTAGCCTGATGGGATCTGGATATTCTGAGGTGCAGCATGGCCATTAAGTCAGGGTTTGACATGGCTTTATATGTCAGGCACAGATTGCCTATGAAGAGGCAGTATGCCACTGAGTAGAGCTGCTGTTTCTTTAACCAGTCAGTATGTGGCATCTGTTTGAGCCCTTTGATCCTCTTGTTGAGGTACTTTTGTGGTCTTTCCAGTTCCAGTTGCTGCAGGTGTCTGGTAAGGTGCATGCTGACAGGGGCATTGTAGTCAATTATGGGCATGATGAGGGATGAGTAAAGAGGCACAATGTCCTCCCCTGATCTACATGTGAATCCCTTCATGATGATGTGGCCTATATAAAATGTTTTCCTAACCACTTTGGCCATGTTGTTGTCAAATGAGAGAATGCTATCAACTTGTGTACCCCAAGGTCCATAATTCCTTCGTCTGCACTTAATGGATTAACACATATGTGATACTTTGTGGTCACTTTGTTTTTGACAAAGGGGATGACTATACACTTTTTGGCATTCAGCTTGAGGCCATGGCTGTGGCACAAGTCATGTGTTTCCAAGAGGCCCTTTTGGAGGATGCGTGTGTTGGCTGGAGAGTTGATTATGGCGTCCGGTTTGCAGTCATCTGCGACTTGCTCAGCCACAGTACTTCCATGTTGGCCTGTACCTCTGATAAATATATACTGAACAAGACAGATCCCAGGGCTGAGCCTTGTGGGACACCACTTGTAACTGGTTTTGAGGCTGACATGGCTCCAGCAATTCTAACCATGTGTGTTCTGCCCTTGAGCCACTGTGCAATATCTGTAGTGACATAGGGGTTAATATGTACACTGGTGAGCTTCCCTAGAATGCACAAGTGGGGTATTGTATCAAAGGCATATGCAAGGTCCAGGTAGGCTGTGTAGACCACCTTCCCCTTGACAGTGGCCTTGGTGACTGTTTCAAAGAAATCAAACAGGTTTGAGAGGCAGGATCTGCCATTAACAAAGCCAAACTGTGTATGATGACGTGTCTGTAGGTCCCCAATATCTATATTTATGAGATTCATGATGATCCTTGCCATAGCTTTGCAGACCAAGCTATTCAGACGTATGGGGTGAATAGTGTCCAGGATCCGTTAAGGCACCACCTGAATGTAGAGGGACCACTGTTGCTGTACGCCACTCTTTGGCCACATATCGTGTAGTAAGGCTGGGATTGAACAGTAGTATTATGTCTGGGTGTAGCTCTTCTTTGGGTTCATGTAGGACACAGCCTGGGACACTGTCTGGTCCCATTGATGCAGTGTTTATTGCTTTGGAGAGGGCAGCTCTTACCTGAGCATCTGAGTTGTCAGGGGGGGCAGCACTCTACTGGGAGAAATATTTTCCCTTTTGGTGTGGAGGGGGGGGAGAAGGTAGCAGTGAACCTGTCCACTAGGATGTTGGCAATGTTTGTGTGTTTGGTATTTCTTGTGACATCATGGACTACCTCTGAGCATATCTGGGAATTACCACCCAGGTTCCTAACATAACTACAGAAAGCCTTGTGATTATCCTCAGTGTCTTGTGGAATCTTCTCTCAAAGATGGCCTTAGACAATCTTATGAGTGCCTGTAGTTGTCTTCTAATACTCATCAGTGATGCCTTCACATTTTGGGAGTTTGTTGTATCATGTAGTAGCTTCATCCTTCTATTGTATAGTTTGTTTATGGCTGGTGTCCAGCACACAGGACGTCTGCCTTTGGAGGATTGGGTCTTGCTTTCATTTGGGATTGCATGATCCATGCATTCCTGAATGTGTCCATAGAATGCCTTTATACAGGTATCTGCAGTCTGGTCCATATTTTCAACAGGCCTGGGGGCTTTGAATGTTTCCACATCATTTATGAGGAGTGTGAACATGCTTGACATGAGTTGTTGACTGTATTCTTCTGTGCAGGGGGTGGTCTTGGGATGTGAATATCCAGTGAGATTAGTTTATGGTCTGATCTTACCAGTGAGGGATACACTTCTGGTCTGGAGCATAGAGTCCCCATGTTGGTGATGATCAGGTTCAGTATGTTTTCCCCTCTTGTGTGAGTGGTAACAAGTTGTTCCATAGCATATTGGTATATAAATTCCAGTAATCTGTGGGCTAGGGTGTTGGAACTACAGTCATGCTCCCAGTCTATGTTTGGGTAGTTTAACCCACCCAATATAATGGTGTATGGACAGACCTACATATTTCCAACTGTTTTCAGGAAGGCCAAGTGCGGTTCTTGTGTTTGTGAGGGTGGTCTGTAGCAGGCTATAACCTGGAAGGCAGTTTTACCCATTGTTACCTGAATATGGATAGTCTCTGATGTTTGGTGCTTTGCCACCAACCTGGAGGTGTGAGTATCTTGGATGAATACCAATACACCCCCTCCTTTTGTGGTTTTGTGCAAGTTTTGGGCCTGAAAAGCATGGTATGAGGTATAACTTGGTAGTGCTGGAGTGCTGTTGGTAGCCCTGAATCCGGTATCTGTTACTGCACATATAGTGATGTTCTCCATGCTGAGGTATGTTTTGAGTGTGTGCATCATCAGGTTTAGAGTCCTGCAGTGGCATATATGACTGCTCACGTGGACAGATGCCAGGTAAGTCATATGCAAAGTGTCACAGGCAACGTACATGTGCACAGGAGAAACAGTGACATTCTGTCAAGTGAGACATGAACATACATATAGTAAGCTATGCAGATGTCACTAGGAGTCCACAGAAGCTGTGTAACTCTGCATGGCAGGTCTGATCAGTATTCCAGGGTAACTGCAAGGAAACATGCATGCAAACATAGCTACAGTAAGCAGGGCTGCATGTAGTCCATTGTACAACAAACAAGCTGTACCACTATCAGTAGGTAACACTGCAAATGCTCACCAGCTGACATATGAATACCTATGTCACCAAAGGTGATACTTACCAGACCAAGGACAGAAATGACATGGCCAGACACGCTGCATCCCACATGAACACATATCTCAAGCAACACAGACCTCACAATGTCAGTGTTCATAACAGGCACAGCCCATAAGGCCAAACACAATGTGTGACACACCTATAATAGGTGATGCCATAGTCAGACACACTGACGTCCGCCTCCAGACTGAGCAAGGTGAAGGTCACATTTAGCTACCTGTCGGGTGATAGAATGTGCCACATAACACAAGCACTCAGGTCACTCCACAGCAAGTACAAATATGAGGCAGTCATTGTCCATGCTGGTGTGAACAACCTGAGACGTACCTCCCTGGACCACATGGAAAGAGACACAGAGGAGCTCTTACATCACCCTCTCAAACTCAGGAATCCCACACAGCCTTCATGACGACACAGGAGAGTATAGATTTCTCTGCAAACACCATCATACTGGGTGACGTCAACTACCCAAACATAGACTGTGAACATTACTCAAGCCACAATACCCAAGCTCTAGGGTTCACATAGTTCAGAAACTCTTTAGCTATGGAACAGGTAGTCAACATTCCCACAAGAGGGGAAAATATACTAGACCTGATCATCACAAACATGAGTACAAAATGCTCACCACTTGAAGTATATCCCTCATTGTTGCAATCGAACCATATACTAATCACACTGGAGTACTGGATCCCCCACATATGCAAACCTCAAACACATCGATGTGTGTGTAGGAAATGCCCCTATTAGCAACTGTGACAGTACACTACAGGATGCAGATTCCCCTTTTGAAACACTGATGATGTCAGCACTCTATAACTATATTACCTGAATTAAAGTTCTCCAGTAATTCGTATAGCGTGCTCTGCTAATGCGTCTTTCTCCAGTGTCATAACATAGTTAGGTAGGGGTTTGATTCCTGCAAAGGGAATGTATGTGTGTTAGTATGAGTGGGGTTTGTGTGTGTGCATAATGCTGTGAGGGAAAAGTGCCTTTTGCCAACTGGGAGAACACACTACAGGGTGCACATCCCTCTTCCTAAACACAGATGATGTCAGCACCCTCTAAGTACAGCATTAGAAAGGATTTCTCCCACTAATGCAAATAGCACACTCTGCTAATGTGTCTGTCTCTAGTGTCATAACACAGTTAGGTAGGGGTTTGAATCTTGCAAATGGAAAGTATGTGTTTTAGTGTGAGTGGGGTTAGTGTGTGTGCACAATGCTGGGGGTGGGATGTGGCTTTTGCCAAATGGGGCTATGCACTGCAGGGTGCACATTTCCCTCAACAAACAGTGATGTTGACAGCACCCTATACAAACAACATGACAACAGACAACTGCCAGTACTCAGTATAGTGCTACATGCTACTGTAACATGCACATGTACCAGAATATACCTAGATAGTGTTTTGAAACCTGAATGTGGCAAGTGTGTGGAAGTGGGATGTTTCTGTGTGTGCATTTCCGTATGGAAAACATGTTGGATGTGGCAATCAGGGTGATGCACATTACACTTTTAAACTAATGAGGTTGCCTGCACCCTGTGAGTACAGGTAGAGATGAGGAAATCGGTAGTAATCCGAATAGTGCACTTTTCAAATGTGTACCTGTCATGTGTCGACAGCTACTCATGTAGGGTAATAAATAATGGAAATGGCAGGTGAGTGTGTGCATGTGTGGGGGTAGCAGAGTGTGTGTAAATGCATGTGTGACGGAACAGATACATATAGCTGAATCTACAATACAGCACATGATGCACATTCCCATAGTCAATGGTAGCATGTGATGGTGTGCAGCTGGTACACTTTGGTAAGTAGTATGGGTGCAGATAACAATTCAGGACATTCATACAGTTACTGCAGCAGGAATGCTGGGATATACACACAATCATAGTGGAACAGTGAACAGTTACCAACATGTTACTACTTATACACATCTATGTAGTCACCCTGTGCATCAGCAACGTGTTTATCCTTTCCTGCACTGATGTTGTAGTATGCAGGAGGTGGCACAGTGTCATCATATGCACAGGGTGTGGGTTAGGCATGCCCAAGCCAGCCACTGCTACCGCCAATTGACATGTGTGTGTATGTGTGTTTGTGAGGGGCAGCAGTACAGGGTGGACCAGTGTTGGTGCAGTGTGTGTGTGTATGTGTTTGCCCTAGGTGTTATATTTCTGCATGTGTGTAAGCACGAACACAGTCCCACATAATGGCTGCCATGTACAGGGTTTTGTGGCAAGCCACAGACTGCACCTGTCAGGTCATCCAGATCAGTGTCTGTGGGCACGGACACGGTACCTGTGCCTGGCAGGGGTGCTATGGACCGTATCCAGTACTAACCCAGACTGGGTACTGTCATCGGAAGTGGGTGTGTGTTGACTGGACACAGTTCCCTGTTGGGACTGTCCAGAGCCACGTGCACGTGGTCTCCTGGGACGTCCTGATGACAGCACTAACCCAGCATTGCTGGGGCTGCTACTGGCACTTGAGGTGCGTGAGTGGGCCTGTTGTCGTCGGCGGCGACTGCCAGCTGCTGCTGTTGCTGGCATACAGCCACGTCGATGCCGCAAACGCACACCATCGCCCTGGCCCATGGACATCTGGTTGTGGAGCAGCTGTTGTATGTCCCCGCAACGTCTGTCAATGACATCTGTGAAATTACGAATAGCATTCGCAATGTCACGCATGCCATCTGTCATGGCTGTGCAACATGCTGTCAGCTCCCTCAGACCCTGTCTGGTGTACCTTTCCATACGCACCTGTGCCTGCATAACAGTCCGAAACATAGTGGAGGTTGACATACCTCCTTGGGCACGTCGGCCAGAGGCAGTATGGCCATGGATGCCCCCATGAGAACCCATGGGCGACTGTCTGCATAACCAGACACCTACAGCAACTGGGAAAACCCCAACAGTACCTCATCAAGAGGATCAAAGGGCTCAAACAGATGCCATATGCTGCCCGGTTAAAGAAAGTCCAGCTGGACTCAGTGGCATACTGCCTGTTCAGAGGCAATCTGTGCCTGACGTATACAGCCATGTCCAACCCAGAAGTAATGGACATGCTGCACCTCAAGAAATCGGAATCCCATACGGCCACACGCTCAAGAGACCTGAACCTTAGCACTGAAATAAATGGGACATGCTGGAGGGACAGATTCATAACCCAGAGGCTCCCTTCACTCTGTAATGAACTCACAGTACAGGTTAGGCAGAGTCCCTCATTGACTCTCTTCCATAGGAATCTGGATGAGTGGATGGGAGATCATAGTTGTACCCCGGGTATCACTTCTATGTCACTGTTAGACACAGGCACAGTATACTAACCTCGGAAAAGGGCATAGCAAAATAAATTTTAATTGGGTGGCAAAAGACAAACACATTCTGGCTAGGCTTATCAATGCCCTAGGGCAAATAGCCTAGTATGAACCTATGAACCTATGTGTACTGCTATACTGCTTCTGCCATATGTTGCATCTGTGTGTGTTGTGGGGGATGCGCAGGTAATGGCCAGATATTTCTGCACAGGCAACACTTCTGGAACACTCTGGGTGTTCATCCCAACATACTGTATGTGTGTTGCCACCCAACACTGTGATGTGGACACACATTACTCAGCCTGGATATACATATCCCAACAACACCACAAGCACAGTACACTACCTTGCTATGTATGTATGTAATTACACAGTTATTCACTAGTTAGGACTGTGATGCTATCCATGCAGCCCACTGGGCCAGTGGAAGCCACAACACACACTGCTGGCCCCTTTGCAAAAGCTTACCACAGACATCCCACATAGTGCATGTAATATGCAAACAGATATCTAACCCAGACCGTATGCACACCACTTATTTATCCTGTCCAGTGGACTACAGATACAGGCACATTGTATAACAATAGCAGGAGGCTACTGCAGCACAGGGCAGATTCACATGAAGGCAAGGCATCTGTGGTCAGCAGTGGTAAGATGCTTCACATTCACCAAATGCACAGATATTGACTACATTGTTGCAGACAGCTTAGGTGCAGGTATCCCCCCCCCCCCATTCTCCTACACAAGTGGAATTAGTTATCACAGATGAATATAACCTCCCTATCATCTCACATGTCCAGGTGAGGGCCACCCTCAACATTGCAGAACACACAGCATCACTGTTACAAAATGGTATCCCTGGATGTGTGATACGTTCACCCCTAGAGGACATAGCACCACATTACAGACTGATAGTAAACCCTGGCCATACTACAGGATATGTACCTGAACAGTGCCATACATACACAGTGGTCCCACACCAATGAGGAGGAACCTCTACTGACCCTGTGAACTACTGCATCATATGCATAACTGGCCTTGTGTTCTAAGCTATGGAAGTTTTAAGTATGGACGACATGTACAGCAATATTACATATGTATATATATCAGGACTATGTACACACAAGCTATCTCATGGACATACCTATAGACAGTGAACTATGATACATTTGGAGGTTTCACAGTAAACACAGTATAAACCTGCTACTTTGCATTACCTGTGTTTGTGTCAGCTGTTGCTGTGTCAGTGGTGCTACTTGCTGTTTGCTGCTGCTGCTGGTTTTGTTGCTGGCTCTTTCTTTTTTTTTCTCTCTCTCTCTCTCTTTCTCCGTCGGTTTTGTGCAATGAATGTATTGCATGTGTGGAGTGTTAGTACTGGATGCTTTTGTAGGTATCTGCATAGGCCCATGTGATGGCCTCTGCACCAATTGTAAGGCAGCATTTGCTAATTGCATGCAGCCAGTTGTGTACTGATTGCATGTCTCACTGTGATTTCAGGACAGTGCAATAAAAGGGTATGTGAGATAGGCGTTGCCCTTTCAGACTGTAAGGGCGTGGACCATGCTGGTATGCTGTCGACAGTGTTCTGTGAGTGTGAAGGTTAGTAAGTCTCTCATGCTTCATGCTGTGTTGTAAATTCAGGTTGCTGCATTTCTCTCACCTGTTCCCTGTAGTGAGTGTGTATGCATACTGACACCTACAACTATATTTCATATGTATTAATATATATATATATATATATATATATATATATATATATATATATGTGTACATGTACATACTTTCATACATGTACATTAGCTGACATTATTGGGTACAAGCTAACAATTAGCAGGGCTGTTTCTGTTAACACTAAACTAGTATGGGAATCCAGTAATTGGGACAGTATAAGTCTACCTGACATGCTTTGGGTAGTACACATCCTATATTGCCTTTATCTTCATTCCTACTATTACATGTTCTACTTATTTTAGCACTATATTCCTGTATGAGAGTCATGGCTTACTGGTAGCTCATACAGACTAGTGTTACACTGGTCTTGTGGTAGGGCCTAATAGTATGCTTTTATTTTGCTTTCAAATTGAGTACAGGGCCTATCAATCACAGTGCTGGAGGCACCTTTAAGCAGTTAAAAGGGTTAGTAGGTCTCACAAGAGTCAGGCTGTGTTGCAGATTCTGGTTGCTGCATTTATCTTCCCTGTTTCCTGTAGTGAGTGTGTATAGATACTGACACCTACCACTATATTTCATATGTATTAATATATATATATATATATATATATGTGTGTGTGTACATATACATACTTTCATATATGTACATTACCTTACATTATTATGTACAAGCTAACAATTAGCAGGGCTGTTTCTGTTAACACTAAACTAGTATGGAAATCCAGTAATTCAGGCATTAAAAATCCACCTGACATGCTTTGGGTAGTACACATCCTATATTGCCTTTATATTGATTCCTACTATTACATGTTATATTTATTTTAGCACTATGTTCTTGTATGAAAGTCATGGCTTAGTGGTAGGTCATACAGACTAGTGTTACCAGGGTCCTGGGTTCGAGACTGACAGTGGGACTTTTTTTTCTTTCAGGATGAGTACAGGACCTGTCAGTCAAAGTGCTGAAGCCACCTTTAAGCAGTTAAAAGGGTTAGCAAGTCTCACAGGAGTCAGGCTGTGTTGCAGATTCTGGTTGCTGCATTTATCTTCACTGTTTCCTGTAGTGAGTGTGTATGAATACTGACACCTACCACTATATTTCATATGTATTAATATATATATATATATATATATATATATATATATATATATATATATATATATATGTATGTGTACATATACATACTTTCATATATGTACATTACCTTACATTATTATGCACAAGCTACCAATTAGCAGGGCTGTTTCTGTTAACACTAAACTAGTATGGGAATCCAGTAATTCAGGCATTAAAATTCTACCTGACATGCTTTGGGTAGTACACATCCTATATTGCCTTTATATTGATTCCTACTATTACATGTTATATTTATTTTAGCACTATATTCTTGTATGAGAGTCATGGCTTAGTGGTAGGTCATACAGACTAGTGTTACCGAGGTCCTGGATTCGAGACTGACAGTGGGAATTTATTTTTCTTTCAAACTGAGTACAGGACCTGTCAATCAAAAGTGCCTAAAGCACTTTTAAGCACTTAAAACCAGGTCTGCGCTTGTTTGCGCGGAGCTCACGCATGTGCACTGGCGGTGAGCTCCGCGCACACAAGCGCACATCCGCGCTATTTTCTTTGAAAGAAAAGAAAAATGGGTGACAGGAAAGTGGTGAAAAAGGGGTCACAAAGAGGGTAAAACAGTAGGGAAACAAGCTTGGAATTTGCAGGAAGGATGTAGGTGAGGCCCATAGCTGCCCATGTCTTTCTCAGCAACAGCTGTGCATTTGTATGCAATTTGGTGTGACATTTGGAACCTTCTACCCCTGAGAGAGGTGTCAGGACAACATTAATACCTGTTGTACAGCCAATTGTAATTAACAGTTTCAATGTCCAGCCGACATGTGTGCAACATGGACAGCTATGTATGGGGCGTAATTTTTTTGTGGGTACAGAGTGCCCTTTTTTTTTTTATCAGGTGAGAGTGGTATGTCAGGTGAGGTAGTCAGTATAGCTGGGGAGGTAGGTTGGGTAGGTTAACAGACAAGACAGACAAGACGCATACAGGGGCGGTGTTTGACACATGTGGGGGGGTTACACAATTGACGGGGACGGAGGTTGGGATATCCAGGGCACATGAGCCCACAGATGGCAACAGTGGAACTGATATCCCCACCCATAGGCAGTTGCCACTGTTCCTTCACAGCCCAGGACGGAGCTGTGCAGGCGGGACAATGGGCATGCCCGTTAGCTGTGCCACCCAGGCCTCAAGCTGGCGTAGGGGCCCAAGAACAGAGTCTTGGATCTCCCTTCGCACCACAGACTGGACACCTTGGAGGGTGAGTGGATGGGCTCCTCCGGCCACGCTTGCAGAGGGGGGATGGGCCCCATCCCCTGCAGCGCTTCCACCCGAAGGTGGCACAGGGCCACCGGAGGAGGGTCCAGCCTGGGCACTAGTGCCAGGTGCAATCGCCAGCTGAGGTGGGAGAGGTGGGTCCGCTGGGACCTGCCTTCCCAAGCGTTCTGGGTTTGTGAGTATGTTATGTTAGTTTGGGTTAGTAGCATATTATTCCATTCAAATTAGTTGTAACAGCATGCATTGGTATTCCCATTAAACAAACACCCAGATATTAACACCATTGAACAACAGGCATATCAATATCACATGCATTATCTGAACAGAAATACACAATCAAACAACATGCAGGGTTGATTAATGGCAACAGGCCATCAGGTTTGCAGGTATGAACAGGGCACATGCAACAACGGACATGCATATATTTTTGAAACAACAGGACAAATGTCCATGGTTAATGAAATGTTCACATACCGATATTTAGTGAGTTTTTTAATTTGCAATTATAGGGTGGGGTGGGGAAAGAAAATGATGACACATTCATACATTATACATTAATATACATTTGTAATAGAAACACAATTAACTTGTGGGTGATAGTTTCAAAATGATTCTTTATTGACTGTCATGCTAGACCTGTTACAGATACATCACTATCCTAGTTATTGTGACTTTGATCAGATACATCCTCCTGCTACACTTTGATGACAGGGCAGGGGGCAACTATGGATGTTTAGTATGTCAGACAATCATTCATTCTATCTGAAAATTGTTGACTGTCATCACCATATACAGATTTTGGCTTAAACATTCAAGATTCAAACACGCTGCAATCAGTTTGGGATGTTACTTTTTAATTCCCACATGCATGTAGTTCTGTAGAACCACACTGAGGCTTATATATTCAGGGGTTATTACTACTTTATTTATTGATACATGATCCTTTCAGTCACTCTCACACATCCTGCTATTTCACAGCTCAGGTTGGTACTTCTAGGCTTTTTTCACATATTAGACCTGTGGTGATTCAAACACTTTCCAGCAGCCTCACTTCTGTCATGATTCAGCATTTCAACAGGGGATATATCTCACATGTGATTAACTCAGCTTCTGAGGCTGTACTCTTGAGACTACTGCAGGTTATACTACATTTAATTAATGGTGGGACATCTGTATTACAGAACTATTTATTTCTATCAATTATATTTCCAGTTTCACTTGTATACTAATGAACTTGTTGCAGCCATACCTGCAGACTTTCACTTGTTGCTTGCACATTCTATTACTTTTAATCAATACACTGCAGTGTTCTGCTACATGCTACACTATAATATTTATTTACAAGTACTAGGTGGGGTTACTAACCTGCATGGTGGCGCAGCCGCACCAGCCTGCGGTCATGCGCCCTTCGATTCATAGAGCGGACACCTGCAGCTGTAATACAAAACAAGTAATATTGGAATACACATCTCCATGGTATCAGCTAGTTGAATTCTTTACATACATAAGTAAAATGTAACTTACTCAGTAGTGGGGCGTTGGGCATATCCCGGGCCTCCTGGATCCATTGGGTCAACTGGTCTTCTTTACGTCGCTTCAGGTCCGCATGGTGGTGACGGACCTGCTCACCAGTACGTGGAATCCCAGTAGCACTAGTGAGATCATGAGCCAACTGGTCCCATGCCTCCGCCCTGTATACTCCCCATGAGACCTGGCCCTGCATGAGTTGGGTCTCATGATGGTGAACTAGGAGCCAGACCATGTATCTGGATTCCTCAACGCCCCACCGCTGTGCTCGAAAGCAACGTCCCTCCCCTACTCCACTCATTCTGCCTGCAGGTCTATTCTACAATCGTTTCTGCTGTGTATTCCCGCCTATGGGGCTTATATATGCCAATTTTCCCACACATTTCTAGGATTGGCCATTTTGGAATTGTATCTACTTCACAGAAACTGCTTTATCATGCTCCCTTTTGGATTATATCCTATATATATGCTATTTCTGCATTTCTAAGTACTGCTGTCATGGCTTAGTGGTTTAGTACCTTGACTCTAGTACATGGTATCCTGGGTTCGAATCTGACCACTGATTTTTAATTTTCATGACGGTCTAGAAATGAGTTGAGGACCTGTCAATCAAACATGCCAAAAGCACTTTTAAGCACTTAAAACCAGGTCTCTGCTCGTTTGCGCGGAGCTAACGCATGCGCACTGGCGGTTAGCTTGTGGGCGCGACACGCACCTCCGCGCAAACGGTGTGCGCTGGGTTAAACCTTAATTGGCTAGTAACACACATGTTCAGCTAAGCACAGCTAGTAGCACACAGTTTGAGCCTGTTAAACTGGTGCTTAGCTACGGGCAAGCAATTTGCAGCCTTTGAAACACTACTCAGCTACGGGCACTCTGTCTCACAGCAGCTTAGCTATCACTACATTTCTAAATAATTTTATTATTGTATTACTTGAAATATATGCTCCATTTCATTCCATTTTACAAAAGGAAATACTTTTACATTTGTACAATACTGTCAGGGGCCTTTTTAGTGCTTATTTACAAAAAAAAAAAAAAAAAAAAAGGTTGTTGTGTGGGCTCGAACCTTGCCTGCCTGCTCTTAAGCTGACAACTCTACCGCTATGCTATTACTTCTTGGCTTACTTTGCATATTTAGTTCTTATATCCTTTTCCAGTGATTGCTAACTGCAGTTGCGCTAGTAGCACACCCGCGCCTGGCGCACACATTAGCAAACATTTACGGGGTTTAACAAAAAAATAAAACAGTTTTCATTTTCATTTTATAACATCTGTTCACTTTTTACATTGCTGGTCTGTGGGGGCATGTGTTGTGTAGTGTGTTTATTCACATTTCCATGGCCTTTCTCGTGGCTGTTTACTTTCAGCCATTATAGACTTCTGGGGGCGTGTCCGCTTGCAGGGCTTAGCCAATGGACACGCCCCCTACTGTCTTTCACGGACCATGTAAGAGTTACAGTGTGATTCAGCATGCCTCATGCACCTCATGCATATGCATGACATGCTAACATCACACCGTTTAACTGCAGCCTCCGTGTAAGAGTTATAACTCTTACACGGAGGCTTCCTGAATCCTGCCCAATCTCTCCTGGCCTTCCTGAAGATACTGAAAAACCATCCCATCTTGGAACATTGCTACTAAAGATTACCTTTATTTTATTTGACCTTCTCCTTACACAGTTCCTAATCAGATATTAACTCATTTGTAATTATTTATCATGTCAGTGGACTGAGTCACATTTTTTTTCGTTATCAATCACAACTAGTTACAAGATTAATCATGTTTATCCAGTGTTTTGTAAAAACAGTCTAAAAAGTATACACAATGAAACAAATAAAATTAACAAAACAGAAAAATATTTTATAAAACATGCCATAAATAAAACACAATAAGAAATAAAAGAAATTATTACTACTTATGTGTGAGATTCATAAGTATGGTACATGCTGCATATGGGTAGTGCACGGGGATCAGCAATTTAAAATATATATGTATATATATATATATATATATATATGTATATATATATCTATAAAACATTTGTACAATTTTTGCTGGGATGAGTTTATTCTCCCCATGGAACAGGGTTGGTTTGGGTTTACCTGCTTTGACGGGATATACTGGAGTACACAATTAACACTGAAAGCACATGGGATGAAACTATGGATAAGACAGTTGTAATAGCAGCAAATGGGGGAAATCAGAAGAAGCTGAGAATTGAGATAGAAGGGAAAGTAGTGGAACAGGTTTACAGTTTCAAGTATCTGGGAGGGGTGGTGGAGGAGAAGGGAAGTCTGAATGAGGAGGTCAAACCTAGAATCAGAGAGGCTACAGCTAACTGGCTCAGAGTGGCAGGTGTAGTGTATGACAAGCAAATGCCAAAGAAGCTGAAGACTAAGGTGTACAAGACAGTGGTGCAACCAGTACTACTGTATGGTACAGAAACCTGGGCAGTAAAGGCAGAGCAGTCGAGGAAGCTATAGGCAATGGAGATGAAGTGCCTGAGATGGGTTGTAGGATGCACACTGTGTGGCAGCAAAGAAATGAGGACATAAGTACAGAAGTCAAAGTGGCTACAAACTGCAGAAAAATTACAAGAGAATAGATTATAGTGGTTCAGGCACATGTGCCCAAAAGCAGAACATGATCTATTGAAGAAGATTTAGGACAGATAGCAAGAAAGACGGTAAGAGGAATCAAGGGCATCTAGCAAAAAGGTGGATGGATTATGTGAGAAGAAGACCTGTGACAGTCAGGCATGAGTGCAAAGAAGGTAGGGGAGTGGCAATGAATAGAGAGATGGCAACAGTTGACATGACAGCCGAACCCCATGTAGGAAAAAAGGTAAAGGAGGATTAATGATACATGTCACAAGCAGAAGAATATAAATCAAAGTGGAAAAGAATTATGATGAGGTGGGGGAATTTTGAGGGGTAGGGGAAGAGTAAGATTTTGGATAAAGGTACTTTGGCAGAATAGTGACAGCCATGTAGAATATCATATTCATAAAGTGGCAGAAAACATTTTGGGAATGGAGATTTTGCCATTAAGGATAACAATGGGAGGGTGTGGAGAGGAGGCAAGATGAGGCTGGCATTTACTGGAGAAAATTAGCAACGGAACTAAGGTTTTGGGAGCAAACATCTAGACAGAGAGAGGTAATACTGGAATGAGGTCAGGCAGGGCCCTAGACTGCTGGTAATAGACTGCCTTCCATATCAGGGATTGATGGCATGGTGTGGGTGAAAAGAATTTGATAGAGGGTGCCAAGTGAAATATCAGGTCAGGTAGAGTTTCAGTTGTCTAGAACAGAAGCTGCTATTAAAAAATGGATAATTACTGTTAGTGGGGCATATAAAATATTACACGATAAATATAAAGATCAATTAGAAGAGGCCAGAAAAAATTGGGAAGAGAGAGTAGGGAGGACAATATGGGGTGGGGGTGGGATGGACATCTGTACAGCACTCAAGTGTACAACAAAGTCCATAAGGTTTAAGATTTTTGCTTGGGAGTGTTAGCATTGATATTTTTGTACTCCAAACAATGCAGGCGGGGTGGTGCTTTGAAGGAGGAGAGAACTTTGGGAGTAGGTATTTATTGAGCAATTCATGTACTGCGGCAGTGAATGAAAACTGTAAAGAACAAAACGTAGATCTATACTGGATGAAAATAACAATGGAAGCATTGTTATACTTTGGTTTATTTTCTGTCAATGTATATATGCCTATGTCACATTTTAAAAATGTCACAAAAAATGAGCAATCAGGTCTTGCTAAATTTGGGCCTCTCATTTCTCTCCCTCTTCCTGCTCTGTCAATCACAACAGACTCTTGAGACTTCAAATGGAGGTATGATGGGGGTAGAAACAGTGTTACAAGGTATCAAGAATAAGGGCATGTGGTAGTCTTATTTTAAGAACAAGCATATAAATCTCAAGGCAATGATGGCTCTAATAAATGCTTTCAAAGCCTTAAGTCAGATGTGTGTTCCTAGACCATTGTTAGTGATAACAGACAACATCACAGTGATTTGGTATATATACAAACAAGGGGGAACAAAGTCATATCCCCTGTGTGGTCTACATCAGTTTGTCAAAGGATCACTTCCGCGAACCTTTCTTCGTTGACCTGAAACTAAAAAACTTCAGTTCAGAGAACATTTACATCCATGAAAGGTTTACATAGGGAAAAGAAGCAGTTGGCCAACAGCACAAAGAGTTGTTATATATAGTCAGGGTGGTTGTGGGGGCACAGCCCCCCACTTGGACGGGTTTGACATACTGAGGTGCATGTTCCAGTGTAGTGTTGGCCAAGTGCTTACTTTCCATGTTAAAATGTTTTTACAATGAGAACATTCACTGAAATGAACGTTCGGTGGTATCAAGTCAATGAAGAAAGGTTTCTGGAAGTGAACCTTCAACAAATGAATATATACTAGTCATGATTACCAGAGAAGTGGCAATGCAAAATAACCTCAAGCTGCAGGCCACATACATTCTTGCAGAGCAGAAATAAATAGCAGCCACATTGAGCAGATCCAGGATTGAAACTCACAAATGGATGCTACAACCCAGAGTCTTCTAGTACACTGTCCATCTTGAGGAACTCCACAAGTAGATTTGTTTGGATTATTTCTCAGCCGACAAGTAAACCAGTTCTTTTCCAGGACATCTTGCAAAATGGCCTGGGAAATGGATGTATTTTGTTCTAGGAAAAGTAATACTCCTCTTTGCCTTTCCCCCTTTCTCCTGATAGCTAAAGTTCTTCTAAGGATCAAGATGGACTTGCCACAGATTATTCTGGCAATTCACTTTGGGCCAGACATTTGTCAATTTGTCTTATTCACCACCACACATCCTCCTCTACCTACAATACCTGCCTCATGTAGCCCTGCATGAGATGCTGGGACAGCTGTACCCACTGGTAGCACTCCATTGGAAGTGATACCTTTGTAACACATCAGCAGCTGGCGGATATTGTGTGGGAAATTATTGGCTTGAATCAGGGCCTATCAGGCTCATTAGGAAAACTATTTAACCACAACCACCAAACTGGCTTTGTCCTGATAAAGTGGAAAACAACAGTCATCCTTCTGGATAAAGGGGGACCATCAACTGACCCAGGAAATTACAGACCCATAAAGCTTGACTAGTCTTATATGTAAGATCATAGAAAGAAGAATCACATACCTGATAAATGATGACATAGGAAGCCTCCAAACACTGGATCTAACCCAATTCAACTTTGTCAATGGTAGGTCATGCCTACTAATTCTGGCGGACTTCTTTGAGAAAGTGAATAAGGCCATGGATGAGGGTGAAGCAGTGGATACAACCTATATCAACCTGGCCAAGGCATTTGACAATTCACCATTCAGATATTATAAATAAACTCTCAAAACTGGACAAAAATCCCAATGTTACCAGATAGATAGCCAATTTTCTCAATGACAGGCCACATGTTGTTAAAGTGGGTGAATCCAGTTCCAGAACGAGGTCAGTTCCTATTCGTGTGCCACAGTTCAGTGATGGGGCCACTACTGTTTGGAATATACTTCTCTGAAGTCATGGCTAATATGGAAGTCCTCTTGGTGACAACATTTGCCAATGACCTCAAGCTGGGGGCAATCACTGAATCCCCCATCAATGCAGATAACCTTTCAGGAGGGTCTAAACAATGAGAAGTGATTAGAACCAGAGACATAGCCGACAACTAAATGTGAATAAATGCACTATCATAAATTTTGGGAAGTCAAATACCCCTGCAAAGTACAGCATTAATATCACACCCCAAAGAGTAGACTCAGAGGTGAGATATCTATGTACACAAATGGATTGTAGCCTAAGCTTTGTCTGTCATGTGTGCACAGTGGTGAGAAAGCCCTTCTATACGGCACAGCTTATAAGTAAAGTTATGGCATCCATATCCAAGGAAGTTACAGTCCCACTGTACTCAGCCCTCATTAGACCAATAATCAAGTTAAATGTACCTTTTGGCATGTATTTGACAAGGCACTTGCAACAGCTGGAGTGACCTCAGAGGTTCCTCACAAATAAAATATAGGGTGCAAACATCTCCTATGTAGATAGACTAAAAGCCTATCCCTTTACTGTCTCCTAATGACTATTAAGGGGTGACTTGTGCCTAACCTACAAGGTACTCACAAATCCAGCCCTGATGGAGATGCTACACATCTAGAAGACAAACAGCATGAGGATTACCTGATCTAGGGATCTAAACTTAGTCAGTGATTCAAATGAAACATGCTGGAGACACAGATATGTGTTTCAGAGATTACCCCCTTCTTTGGAACAGGCTCCCTATTCACGTTAAACAGAGCATTTCCCAGCTCCTCTGTAAATTCAGTTTGGATCAATGGATGGGGAATTGCAAATTCACATCTAGGGAAGTGCTCATGTCCAGTATGGACAGGGGAAATCTCTAAAATACTCAAGGCATAGGCATCCAACCTATACCATCCTCTTCCCCCTAGAAGCCATATATTGGGTAAAACTGGGTTATGTTGGCTAGACTTGTAAGGGCTGTCAAGCTGCTATCCTAGTAATCTCCTACGAACCACTGCAGTCCTCCATTCTCATGGTACAAAGCCTATTTTGAGGCTATAGTTGAAAAGTGACTGAGGTTATCCTAATAGCTCATGTTTCAAGCTATTTATCAGGCATCCCATGATACTGTTGGGGCCCACAGAGGCTGTGTCTTTGGCCTTAGGAAGTGCCACCAGGACCTGCTTCCTGCTAATAGTTGGGGGGTTATGCTAGTAGATATTTCATGGGGGGAGGCAGGGGAGAGTGGGAGTGAAGCTTGAGATGAATTTATCAGCCAGCAAATTTGTTATGTTGCTCTGCTCAGTGAAGGTGGCACCATTGTCCAGCACACTGATGTGTGCTGCATTTGAGGTTTTGGACATAGCTGCAGAAGGTCTTGTGGTTGTCTTTAGCTATTGAAGCAATCTTGACCTCATAATTTGCCTTGTTGGGCTTAATTAGTCCTCTTTAGTTTCCTGTATAGTTTAGATTGTTCTTCCTGATTTTAGCTATGACTTTTTTCCTTTTGTTATATACCTTACTAAGGTTAGGATTCCATCAGAGTGGTTTGTTTTTAGAGTTTGTTTTGGGATTACTTCTAGTAGGTACAGCAACATCTATACAGGTATTTACATGACTGTACAGGGTTTCTGTGAGCAATTCCACATAGGTTGTTGTGAACTTGGGGTTGGTTGGGTGCACTGATTTTTGATAAACTATCATTTAGTAAGATGTAGCTTGCTTTGGAATTGTTCCTAACTGTTACAAGGTTTGCTGGGGCTACTAACTTGATTTTTATTTTGAATGAGACAGCTTTGTGGTCCGACCTCACCAGTGAGGATGTGACACTGGGGGTGGCGGTTTAGAGGTTTCCAATATTGGTGAGCGTCAAGTCCAGTATCTGTGCTTTTTTTTTGTAAGCAAGACACATTGTTATTAAATTATCGTGTATGACATAGACAGTCATACATTTATATAAATTAAAACAAACCATACTGACATAATTTTAGTTGTAGACATTATGCATCACTTGTAATTTATCCAGTCATTTGTAATCAAACATTACATAGCTCATTCAGATTCTGACTTCTTTTAAACCTTGTTCCTTCTCTGCATGTATTGTTCCCACAATTCTCATTTTTCCTGTGAAATTTGCTCCTACCCTTTTCTAAAGGTCTCAGTTCCAGTTGTTTTATCTCTGTTACTATATTCACTACTTCTAGTACAGTTGGTTTAAACTTTGATTTCCATTTTCTAGTAATAGCTGCTTTGGCAAACACCATAATTAGCCTTACTTTGCCTGGGTAATTCCAATTTTGTATCATAGCTCAAAACATAGTTTGTTAGGTACACCAATTTGCTCACCCAGTATCTCTGACAGTGAAGTCTGCAGGGAATCTTTAAAGTCTGCCAACTTACTACACTCCCAAAAAATATGTTCCCAATAACCTCCTTCTTCCCAATCACATCTCCATCATTTGCTGTCTAGATGGTGAAACATTTTTTGGAGTCTACTTGGGGTATAAAAATACCTATGTAAACACTTCCAAACAAAGATCCTAAATCTTCTGGTCTTCGTTAGATATTTGGGAGACATACGTATATCCCCTATTGTTTTTGTTTTGTGTGTGAATTGCTTATCCAGTCTATATTCCCAAGCCTTTCTAACCTTCTCAGATTGATTCTTATAGTTGTCATGCAATATTCTGTATGTTCTAATTACTCCTTTAACAGCAGCTTCTGTTCTAGATTCTACTAAAAACTCTACCAGTGATAGAAATATGAAGATCCTTAGCAAAAAACTTTCTGTCTACCTTCCCTATCAAGGATTGATATCAGAGTATAGGCATATCCTGCAGTCCAAATAAATTATTGGCCTCTTCCCATTCTATTACCTTTCCCTCTCTAATTATTTGCTCCCAATACCTTGGTTCTTTTGCCAGTTTTCTCCAATACATTCCAGACCCCTCTTGCCTATTGTCTGTATCTCTAATTGCAGTCATCCCTATCGGCAGAATCTCCTTTCTCCATACCCGGCTTGGCTTAGTTCTTAGAATACTTTCTGATATTTTATGAATATATTATTCTGGATGGTTATTGTGCTTAAGGATCTACATCCAGTGTCTTCTTGTTTCTTGAACGTCCCTCTGTTTAATCATCATCCCTTTCCACTTTGAATTATAGTTTTCTGCTTGTGCTATGTGTAGGAGCCTTAACTGGGTAGCTCTGAAATACCCCGTCAAATTGGGTAATCGCAAACCACTTTGTTCAGTTTGAAGAATCAGCTTATCCCATTTGACTCTTGCCATCTTACCCTCCCAGATAAAATCCTTTAGCTCTTTATTAATTGATTTCCACAACTCTCATGTGGTTGATAAAAATATGCCTGACCTGAGTATAAAAGTAAGGAGACTAAAACATTTTACTTGCTTGTATCTTTATATCCATATCCTTATAACAGAGCTTCCAGTTTCTCAGTGTTGTATTATTTTTGTTTAGTCCCTTCCCACATATATTTAGCTGCCATAACAGAATCCTTTTTAATTCATACTCCTGAGTACTTCATTTTATCAGATCCCTATAAATATGGATATTGCTGAACCAATTCATGTGTGGGTACATTTACAGCTATTGCCTTTGTTTTAGCTTTAATTTTGTATCCTGAAAAGATTTGAAACTGCCTCAAAATGTTCCACAACACCAAAATTCCCTTTTCTGGTTTTATCAGGTATAAAAAAATATCATCTGCAAATACAGACAGCTTTTCTTGAGTACCATACCGATTGTATTCTTGAATTTCAGAGTCTTATTTTCTTTGCCAGTGGTTCTAAATCATCTTCTTCCGGCTGTTCCTGTTAGGGGTCGCCACAGCGGATCACCTGTTTCCATTTCTTCCTGTCCTCTGCATCTTGCTCTGTCACACCAACCACCTGCATGTCTTCTCTCACCACATCCATAAACCTTATCTTAGGCCTTCCTCTTTTCCTGTTACCTGGTAGCTTCATCCTTAGCATCTTTTTCCCAATATACTCAGCATCCCTCCTCAGCACATGTCCAAACCAACGTAATCTTGCCTCTCTGGCTTTGTCTCCAAACCTTCCAACCTGGGCTGACCCTCTAATATACTTATTCCTAATCCTGTCCACCCTCGTCACACCCAGTGCAAATCTTAACATCTTTAACTCTGCCACATCCAGCTCAAACTCCTGCCAGTGGTTCTAAATATTGTGCAAATAACAAAGGAGAAAGAGGACAACCCTGCCTGGTTCCTCTGCTCAAACAGAAATTGTCAGAGAATAACCCACCCACTTTAATTTTCATCTCTGATCCCTCATATATCCTCTTATCGAACCTTATACTTTTATCAGGGAATGCAAATGCTTCCATTGCCCTGCTCATAATCACAGACAAGGTAAACCAGCTCAGACGTGACAATCAGTACATATCTGCTATTTTCCTAGACATGTCAAAGGCCTTTGATACTGTCTCATCTCTCATGTCAAAAACTACTAAATGAACTTGCATCTCTAAATCTCTCCCAGTCCACCTTCTCATGTTTCTGTAGCTAGATGACATCAAGACAACAAGCAGTCAAATGGCAAAATCAAATCTCAGCTCTGTTCACTGTCTCTGTAGGTGTCCTACAAGGTTCAATACTTAGACCACTACTTTTTACAATTTTCACCAATACACTCAGGTCTGCCACCAACTCAGCAATCATAAAATACACTGACGACTCCACTGTCATCTGTTCAGCCCTATCCCTCCCTCAGCTCCTCTGCAAAACACAGAAATCCTTCACAGATATAGAAAGATACCTCAGTAGCAATTAAATCATACCTAACTACAATAAGACTAAAGTAATGCTATTCAAAAATCAGAAATCATATCAACTTCCCTTCTCTTTCAGCATATACTCCAAAAACATTAAAACTGAACCTGTTGACCACACCAAACTGCTTAGTGTCACCATTGACAACTGCTTAAAATATGATAAACATATTGCCCTAACAATCCAAAAGGTACATATTAAACTAGGCACCCTGTATAGATCCAAATCTTGTCTTACCCAAACATCTAGACAGTCTATAGCCAGAACCCATCTATTATCAACCCAGTTATATGCCTCCCAAATCTTCATAGATCTAAGGAAATCAGAGCTTAATAAACTGGAGACATGCTACAATAAAATATCCAAGTTTGCCTGCAACCACCCACATAGATCACATCACTTGACAGCCCTCAAACAACTAAAATGGATTGAGTTACCCAACCTTATTCTACTAAACCAACTCTCAATTGCTCACTCCATCATACACCAGCCCGATAAATGCTCTGCACTCAAAAGAATAGTCCTACCCTCCTGTAATAGTAGATCAGTGCAATCTAACAACAAATTACTTCTTAAAGTTACAAAAGCCAACAACAGTTTTAGTGCTGCACTCTTCTCTAAACAAATTTCACAAGCCTGGACCTCGATTCCCAAATCTCTCTACTGTTTAGATTTCCCCAAATGTTTGCTTCATCTGTTCCTCATAAAATTTGTGGTTTTCTGATAATTGACCTGGGACTGGCACTAAATTACATACATTTGAGTTTGTGATTTCGTATCCTTTAGAAAATGCATGCTAACACAAGGGCTGCTCTTCTAACTTAGGCAATGTTTAAAATCTATCCCTATTTTATACTTTCATCCCAAGAGTTTGTGAGCTACATTTGCAACCATTCTCTCCACACTCAAAAGTGTAGCTAGGTCGAGGCAAGTGGAGCAATTGCACCAGGCGCAAAGGGTTTGGGGGTGTGATTGGCCATCCATTGTAATCTCTGCTCTATCTCTTTAGTGCAATACTGGCTTTCAGAAGCTGGTATTGCATTTGCAGTGAAATTTGAGCAGGTGTGTTCTAAACTGTTGCAAACAGTTTGTTATAGTTTATAGAAAAGTTTTTTTTTTTTTTTTAATTAAAATATGAGCATCATTGCACGCCATTTTGGCAGGGTATAAGTGCATACCTTCAACTGTCCAGATTTTCAGATAATGTTCATCTTTTCTGCTTCCTATTTTTTCTTTGTTCCTCATAAAATGTGTGTATTTTCTGGCAAATAACGTTCAGTAAAACCAAAATTTGTAGAGCCCCCCACATCCCCCCTAACTATATATTCTAACTCCAGGGTTGCACTTCAGTGGGGAAAACGGCATATACCTTTTACTTGCCTTACAGTGCTCTGCAGACTGCCAGTACTCATTGTCAGTGAAATGAGTTTTAGGTCAAATGAAATTTAGGTGAAATGAAGTTTAGGTGATTTGGGCTCAGTCAAATGAATTTCAGGCAATTGTAAGTTAGGTCAAATGAATTAGACCCATATATATATATATATATATATATATATATATATATATATATATATATATATATTTGACATATATGTATATATGGGTCTTCTTCAAATGAATGAAAATCCACATAACTGAAAACGACATTGCCGAGATGACATTGCCAAAACCTGAATTTAACGACCAAACACAATGCCGAAGGATTTCACAGAGTAAGTATCCATGTAGCCAACCAGGGGAAATTTGCCGTTTTCCCCACTGTAGTGCGATCCCAGAGTTGGTATATTTAGTTAGGGGGGATGTGGGGGGCATAGCCCCATATCTGGGTGGGTTTGAGGTAGTGCGGTGTGTTTTGTTGTTAGGTGGTGGCTAACTGGATACTTACCCTTTGAAATGTTTAGGCATTGTAATCGTCCATTAAATTTATGTTTCGGTGATGTCATGTCGGCAATGTCATCTTTGATAATGTGGGTTTTCATTCATTTGAAGTAGACCCATATAATATATATATTTGTTTCTTTCTTTCTTTATTTGACATTTGATAACCAGGAAAATCCAACAAGGTACAGATTACCCATTTTCAGTGGAGGCCCAGGGAGAAAAGCTCCACACAAAGAATGATAAATAAGAATGTAAAATATACAATATTAAGAGGGAGAAAAATTACCTATGTAAAAATAGTATATAGATTATAAAAAAATACATGGTTGGATACAGGAATTTTACAAGCAGTAAAAATACATTACTAGATAAAAGACACTAATACAGTAAGAAAAAATACCTATGCAATTGTATATAGAGATATAGACATATAGATATGTTTATGCATCCGTGTGTGTGTGCATCTATATATACAGATATGTATGTGTGCGTGGTGTATGAATATACATATACAACGTGTGTGTGTTTCTGTATATATGTATGTATATGTATATATGTGTGTGCCTGTTTATATATGCCTATGAGGGAGTATATATAGATAGATATATACATATATGTTTGCATGTTTGTGTCTGTAACTCTCTCTCACTCTATATATATTATATATACATGTACACACACACACAGTTCCAATACTGTTTGGGCCTTTGTCCCCCCATTTTTATGGCTTTGTCTAGATTTCTTGCTCAAAGAGGTTGAGAGGTATGATACATACATACATATGTGTGTGTGTGTGTGTGTGTGTGTATATATATATATATATATATATATATATATATATATATATGTGTGTGTGTGTGTGTGTGTGTGTATGTATATGTATATGTATGTTTAATGTACCTGGGTGTATCTATATATAAATATATGTATGTATGGGTGTGGTGTGTGTATAAATATATCTATGTAATATCTGTACATATACATACATATACACACAAACACAGCCCTCCACACTTTCTAACAAGTTAGACTTTATTAGCTGATTATGTAATGTAGTTGAACCTGTTATGGATGACATGAGCCAAGCCAGAAAAAAATAAAAGATCTCTTTCCCTGAAGGAATTTAATTTTAATTCATTAATTAAATTAAGTTACTTATTTCTTTATTTTAAGGTGACTTCCTCGATCTGTATAGGGCAGGCAGGGAAAATCATAAGTTAATTGAAGGGATTTATGTGGATAAAAAGAAGAATGCACCAAGGAAAGTAGTGTTATTGGTTGAAAGCCCTTACAAAAAAATCTATTTATATCTGGCTCAGCTGGACTAACCCAGTTAACAAATGTCAAATAAATAAATCTTTCACATCCTGGTGACTGTGATTTTTGGTTACCGGCCACTTTTACATTTATGTTACAGCTGAGAGATAATCTGCACCTTGTACACTGAAGCAGTATCTCCCTCACAAGATTCCCAGGCTGATGTGTTACAGTCAGTGGTGCACTTTATATAGTGATAGGATTGTTGCCGTGCCTACAGTAGGTTCATCGGTGTTTACTAGGTTAATGACCACAAGGGCCTTTTTAAACCTAGCCATGCATCCCAAATCTTTGACAAGTTCTGCTCCCTTAATAAGGGTGAGCACGAGCCTAGGAGATGAGCCATTTACAATTTACCTGTTTGCATTAGAGACATAGATGCCAAACCAGGGATGAATTTCCGGTTTCTCATCCAATTGCACTTGAATTTGGTTAGGGAGGAACTCTGCTTCACATGGATGGGGAGCCTGTTCCATAGACAGGGTTGCCTCTGGGATACCTACCTATCTCTCCAGCAGGTCCTATTTATATCACAGGCAAGGTTTAAGTCTTTAGAATGGGTAATTCTGGTAGTATTTGTTTTGTGGATATGAGGAGGTCCATCAGAGTGGGGTCTGACAATGCCCTGTATGCAGGCATAGATCTCCCCTCAAAAGCCTGTAGGAGACAGAATACAGGGACAGAGCCTTGAGGTGGTCTGCATAGGACATATTACTGATATCAATCTGGGGTTGACCCCTTTTACAAATTGAAGGCTGGCTTATTCATGCAGGAGACTGGGCGTGCAATATACACTGATTAGATGAGCTTACTCAAGAAGGAGGGGGAGGGAGAAAGTCTGCTTCTTTTCAATACCACCAAGAAAAAATGGCTTTCTTTCCAAAGATTATTGGAAGTATCTGTGTATTAGGTATGCAGTGATGTAAGCTCCCCTGTGATCTAAACTGGAGTTCCCCCAACTCCAGATACTATCACTTGGTGACTGTAAACCCTAAACAGATGGTTCTGCCCCCCAAAAAAAAAAAAAAACTTTGGCTTGGCATCTCTTATTTATAAGCAAGATGTCATTTGGGCTAATGAAACTCTTCAAAACAACATTACACTTTTGGATCCCTGATTTGATGGTAAACTTTTTGTCTCATTTAGTAGTGCACTGGTCTGCTTGAAGCACAGAGCCTACGTTTTTGGAAAAAAAAAAAAACACTTTTCATTTGGATGGGAGGTCATTGGCTGGGTAAGGAGGAATATCATCCAGAACCCCCTCATATTGTATAACTGCAGTCAATGCTACTTACTCCAGGGCCAAATTGCTTAGAAAGTATTGTTACATTGGTAGCTTTGCTCTCTATGAAATGTTGTGCCCTCTTCTTTAGTCATGTCTGCTATTTCTCTTTTCTTAATATATAAACAACTCTTTTTGTATTTGTAAACAAGTGTATGGAACATGCATACACCTGTTATGCTGTTGCTTTTTTTCTGTTATAAATTTGAATGCCATGTCTGTTAATACAGTTTTCTAATTAAAAAAATAGATGTATGGCTATGCATGGCTCAGCTATTTTGAAAAGGAGGGTGAAGGGATAATGGTTTCAGGGTGCAATATTTAAGAAGACTTTTTTCCTTACCAGTTTGCAACTTAATTTGTAGAGACCACTGACATAAAAGTGGAGCTAGATCCTGCAGAGCTAGAATGGGTTAAAGATGAAGGGTAACAAGAAAAACATAAAGTGGCCCTAAGGTGTGATGTTATAGTCAAAATCTGCTCTCTAATAAAGGAGTTGCCCAGTATATCACACAGTGAGTGCACAATTTAAATTAACCACAAAATAGTTTTTAGTAGCCTTGAAACACAATTTGGGATAGTTTTGTAACATCATTTGTTTCTTGCCATTCTGCATTGCCTTTCAGGCAATAAGGAAGCTTGTTAGCTATTCTTGTCCCAAAGTACTTCTTCCAGTGATGTCATTTTGGTCCTTTTTGCAGCCAAATGATTTTCACCATTACTGTAATCACCTGCCAATTAATCAGTAGTACACTGCCTGGGGTTATAACATAGGATACAGAAAAGCAAGAAAATGGAGTTAATTGTATGAGGTTTGCAAAATATAAGAAGATTATCAACAATACTGAGGGACAAGGTTAGTAGTATAGAATCTCATTTTCAAAGTTTTAGAACATTCTGTTCCAGACTTCATCTTCAAGTGAGAAGCACCAGTAAAGACCTTCAGATCTGGATTAATTGATTTCCTAACTGAAAGAATCATCTGTCATTGCAGAGTACATTCTATGATTACTCAGTCGATAGAAATCAGTGTTTACCTCCTAGTGGTGGTGCTGCGGTAGCGTTGTCACCTCACAGTTAGACGTTGCCCATTCGATTCTCAGTTAGAGCGTCTTCTGTGTGGCGACATGCGTGAACAGGCGTTCCTTCGTTGAAGGTTGTGCGTTAGGCCCGGCAAGCCAGCATGTAAAACTCTACTGCCAATCATTAGCGGACCGGAGTTCCGCTGTGGCAACCCCTAACCGGGAAAAGCCGAAAGACACACAAACAAACCTCCTATCATGCCACCATTTTACAGTATAATGCCACATTTGTTTCACAAGTGTTCTGAAAGTGTAAGTATATAGATGTTTATAGCAACTTAATGCCATTATTTACATACTGTCTTGTATGTGAATAGTCCATATTATAGCTTGCACGTAGTGTTAACATAGTCCCATTATTGTATTTGTGAAGTAAATTCCTATATCATCTGTATGCTCAGTCTTCAGTTGTAAATGACTCTGTCATGGGTTGCGGCTGAAATTATTCATTTAGTTCAGTTTCTAAGCAATTTCACAAATAAAAATAAATAAAATTCTTCTTGTTCAACAGACAAATGTATATAAAAGTAAGCACTGTAATGGGGTGCAGCAAACCTCTTTAGCATGTAAATAATATTCATGATGGTAGGTTATTTGCCCAGACAATAGTGTGTCAATGTTTTTGCATGAGTTTTGTATGTGTACTTGAAAGTTAACAGATTGGACCCGCGGTAGTGGTGCTGCGGTAGCGTTGTCGCCTCACAGCAAGACGTTGTCCCGTTTGATTCTCAGCTAGAGCGTCTTCTGTGTGGAGGCATGTGTGAATGAGCATGCCTTCGTTGAAGGTTGTGCGTCAGGGCTGGTAATTCGGCACGTAAAAATCCACTACCAAACTTTAGTGGACTGGAGTTCCGCTGTGGCGACCCCTAACCGGGATAAGCCGAAAGACACAACAACAACTGAGGGATTGTTGATAATCTTCCTATATTTTAACATAAAAATCCAGTGCCAATCATTAGCGGACCGGAGTTCCGCTGTGGCGACCCCTAACCGGAAAAGCCGAAAGACATAACATCAACAATACTGAGGGAATATTGGTTTTGAGGGCAATGAGTTAGAGAGATTGAAATTTGCGCTATGCCATCTTAGGTGGTAATTTGACAACTGGAATCGATCCCTGTTATAACTAGAGGAAGGACCCGAAAAGCAAAAACTTTCCCTAAAGATCAGGCTAGTAATGACAAAGATACACCACTGTAAGCACTAAAGATCGGTTCTTCTAGACTGCCGATCTCTAGTGCTTATATTATATAGTAAAACACATGTTGTTATAAAACAATACATGTAATAACTCCTGAAAGTAATGGAAGATAGGGCACAGAAACACCACTGTAAGCACTAGAGATCGGCTCTTCCGAGACTGCTGATCCCTAGTGCTTACATTATATAGTAAAAGCACATGTCCGTTGGAACAGCTGTTAAATATTACAGCAACTGATTGCAAATGTTAATAGAATACTAAGTTATGCATCAACAAGTATTGCTAAGGAAGATAAAAAATCAAGGATGACATGCTGGCAATTATGGACCGACTGCAATACTCGGTAATGTACCTGGTGGATAAATTATGTAGCGGAACACACAAAAAAAATGAAAACTCGGGGCAAGATGAAAGATGAACAGTAAGTTAAGAGGTTATGAATGCATGTTTTGCAGGTGGGGCATGGGGTGGTGCCATAAATAGAGTTCTGGTATAAGGGGAACGCGAGGAACAAATATGAATGGATTTCTTGATTTTTAAGTGGCAAAATTTATTTTCAAAGAAATATAAAAACTGTGCTGGCAAATGCCTGTAACAAGCAGCATTTTAAGATGGCATTTAGTTGTCTTTTATAATTGCTAATGAAATGGAAAACAGTTGCAGTTTTCATACTTGTGCTTACTAAGCAACAGACACAGGCAGAAAAAACAATCACCGGGGCTTACTTTATAAATCAAATTATTAAATGTGCTGTAAGTAGAACTTGTTGAATTTACCTGCAAGTCCAATACAGAAGCAACTCGCTACATGGGAAGTCAAATATCAAGTGTTCCGTTCTACACGGAATACATACAGGACTGAAACAGAAATGTTTAAAGAAAGTTAATGACGTGGGTGGGATTGTTTGTGACGTCACGTGTGATGTCTCAAAGAGGGCGGTAATTAGCAAAGTGGGTGGCAATGTTTATGCCTCGGTCCGAGGAAAAGAAATGATTTACGAAACGAGCCAGTGCCCCTTTAAATTTAAAAAATATGATCTGCAGGCTGGCAGGCAGTGGCACACACTATACTGTTTTTTCAATTGCTCCTGCATTCACAGTCCCATCCACAAGTTATTCTGTGTTCTTTCATGTGTTACCCAGGTTTCCGCAAGCACAAGCCATGTGATGAAACATGAGTCATTTGAAAAGGCAGTTCACTGCAGTGACGGTTGGCTGGTAATAAAGAAGAATGATTATAAGAAAGCAACAACTGTAATACTACTTTGATACATCCTCCTTCCAGGTTCCAATATCATCTTGATTTTTTAATTATTAGCAACTGTCATGTAAAGGATGCCATATCAAGGAGGACAAAGTGAGAATTTCATGACAACCAGATGCAATGTAACCTCATTATATGTATCAAGAGCAGTCAGCTTGCCCAGCAATGTAGGAGTCAAAATTAATACACAGGAAATCAAATACAAAAATCTCCCTTAAAACCCACTGGTTAAACAGCACTTCCTACATTGTCTCCAGGCAAGTTCTGTCTGCCATGCCAATAGCTAAAAGTAACATAAGACATATTAGAAGGGGTTAAGTACTTTTGTCTCAGCATTTGCTGCATGTAATATCTACATTACCATGTGTGGTTTGGTGAAACTTGTGATTCAACACTTGCTCAACTAAAAAAGAAGAGTTCACTGGACATCTTTCATCTAATCAACTCTCTTTTCAGTGAAGGTTGACTGGTTGAGACCTGGTCATCAAAAGAACAATCCCTATAACTTTTATATGAGAGGAGTGGCAAAGCCCACAAAACCATACACCTACCTCACTTCATGCATCACTTCACCATGTGTACCCCTTCAATGCTAAAGTCACAAAACCTCAAATAGGTTGTACCGGATTACATGGATTGTCCTTTTGGTTACTTGTTCATAGGTTCATACTAGGCTATCTGCCCTAGGGCATTTATAAGCCTAGCCAGAGTGTGTTTGGCTTTCGCCACCCATTTTAAATTAATTTTGCTATGCCCTTTTTCGAGGTTAGTATACTGTGCCTCTGTCTAACAGTGACACAGAAGTGATACCTGGGGTAAACCTACGATCCCCCATCCACTCATCAAGATTCCTCTTGAAGAGAGTCAATGAGGGACTCTGCCTAACCTGGACTGGGATTTTATTCCAGAGTGAAGGGAGCCTCTGGGTTATGAATCTGTCCCTCCAGCATGTCCTATTTATTTCAGTGCTGAGGTTCAAGTCTCTCGAGCACGTAGCTCGATGGGATTTGGATTTTCTGAGGTGCAGCATGTCCATTAATTCCGGGTTGGACATGGCTTTATATGTCAGGCACAGATCGCCTCTGAGCAGGCGGTATGCCACTGAGTAGAGCTGGAGTTTCTTTAACCGGGCAGCATATGGCATCTGTTTGGGCCCTTTGATCCTCTTGGTGAGGTACTTTTGGGGTCTTTCCAGTTGCTGCAGGTGTCTGGTAAGGTACATCCCAAAAGGGGCATTGTACTCAATTATGGGCCTGATGAGGGATGAGTAAAGAGGCACGATGACCTCCCCTGATCTAGATATGAACCCCTTCATGATTAGTTGGGCTATATAAAATGTTTTTCTAACCACTTTGGCCACATGGTTGTCAAATGAGAGATTGCTATCAACTTGGTCCCCAGGTCCCTAATTACTTCTTCTGTACTTAATGGATTAGCACCTATGTGGTAATTTATGGGCACTTTGTTTTTGCCGAAGGGGATGACTATACAATTTTTGGCGTTTAGCTTGAGGTCATGGCTCTGGCACCAGTTGTCTGCTTCTACGAGGCCCTTTTGGAGGATGCTTGTGTCGGCTGGAGAGTCGATTATGGCGCCCAGTTTGCAGTCATCTGCGAACTTGGTCAGCCACAGTCCTTCCGTGTTGGTCTGTACCTCCGAGAAATATATACCGAACAGGAGAGGTCACAGGACTGAGCCTTGTGGCAATCAAATTAGATTTGATGAAAAGTGACTTAGCAGGGCAAGAAAATAGTGAGCTCACTGCACATGGCATGATAGCATCTTTAGGCTACAGAAGAGTCATACTAGTATCTTAAAGTGGGAGGGCAGAGAAATGTCAGAGACAGCAAAAACAAATGCTAGCAAAACAGAACAAAGGGATTTCACCTCTGCATTTGCAAACATGTGAGGTGGTTCTTCTTCCAAGATGTGAGCGCAATTAACCAAGTCCTTATGGTCCTACTCCCCTCTAAACTCAGCATAGTTTGCCGATCATTAAGGAAGCATTCCAAGACAGAAAGAATTAACATTGATGAAAAGTTATGAACTGTGAGTTCTCTGTGACAGTTGCCATTATCAGTCTGTCCTTCAACATCCCTTAACATAATGTATTGCTGATGTTTTACTACTGAAGAAGTGAGAGGTACCATCAAGCAGACCAAGAATAATAAAGCTTTTAGGAACAGGTAGCAAGCCAAACAAAATCTTTAAGGCTGAAGGTGGGAAACTAGTATTCAAATCAATCTATACAAACTATTCACTTAATATAGAATAATAAATACATTCTAGACGATTCATGGATTACCAATATCATTACATCTACAAAGAGGGACATAAAGTACTGTAAAAATAACAGAAGCAGCTGTTTTACTCCATTGCAGGGGAATTAACTTGCGCTTTTATTTCAAATTGTCTGGTTCTTGCTAACAAACACGTCCTGTCAGAGTGCACTATAAATTCAAATAATCATGTCACAAAAGATACATAATCTTGATTTCTAGGTAGAGCCAAGAAAACCAAGATAAGTGTCAGGGATAACATCAGAACCAGTATGTATGCTTTACTGGTTCTAAAAAATGCTATCAACCGCATTGTTCTTGAAGATTTCTGGATGGCACTTGCAAGACGTATCTGTCCTGCCAAACTAATCAAGGTCCTGAGGATTCTGCTTGATCAGATGACTGCCAGCACCCACAATATCACATGAAGTGTGACATAAATGATATATAAACACAGGACAAGAAAATGCATGTCATCACCATAACTGTGTACACAACTTTCCTAGCAGTCATCATAACACTCATGAAACATGACCACTGAAACTAAAGGAAAAAGAGGACTCTTCCTTTCTGAAGATACATATTTAAAGACCTCCCAAATTTCTTAATCCTTTGTCATCACTCTCCATTAAAATGACTTTGCTATCATTGCACATATCAAGAATGACCTTTAGGCTCCTGCAGATACATTTTCAGAAGATTACCAAGTCTGGGACACAAACTCAATATCACAAAGACCAGAGTGCTCTGTCAGATTACACAAGGCCTTGCAAGTGACCTTCTACAATTTACAGTTCATGAAGGTGCTTGAACATTTCTACCTACTCACATCTCCCTAGCAGTAAATATAGGTAGCAATAATCAGTACTAATTCCACTCTGATAATGTCTCCTTTAGAAAAATGTTTTCATGTATCTTAACTGACTGTGACTGCTGAAGAAATACCAAACTATGGGTTTACAATGTGATTATTATCCCTATCCTTCTTTACAGATATGAAACCAAGGGTGAATAATTCACATTATATAATAAATCTAGAGAAGAATCACAAAGATAGACTCTAGAAAATCATCCACATAAAGTAGGAAGATCATTGCAATACCCTTAACATTACTAAGACCAGGGCATATAAAATATTGCACGATAACTATAAGAATCAATCAGAGGAGGTTAGAAAAGACTGGGAAGACAGAATGAAAAAATTAGTTTACAAGAAAACAATGGGAAAACATATCCATGACTTCCAAGTATGCAACCAAGCCCAGAAGGGTTAGGCTCTTTGCTTGAAAGTGTCTGTAGAGGTAATTTTATATGCCAAGCAGACTTCCAAGAATTTTTCCTTCGGTAGACAGCAAATGTTGGAGGTGTGATACAGAAGAAAGAGGTAACCAGGAACATATATTTTGGGAGTGTACTGAGCTGGCAGATATTAAAAATTATCTAAAGAGTTCTCTGTCAGAAATATTGGGGGAGCAAATGACCATAAGGAAAATATTCTTTACATAGATTAATACTAGGCTAACTGCCTTGAAGGGCCATTTTGAGACTAGCCAAGAACCTAAGGTTGAAATCAAACTTTGTATCTTGTGTCTATGAGGCGAAAACCTTAACTATTATGCTAAACCTGGGATGTAGTATGTGAATTGCCTTGATATAGTAAGATCTTAAGTTTAATTCTGCTGACTGCCAAAAAAAGCAATTGCTAGAGAATGGAAATTAAAGTCTACACCAACTGTATTTGAGGTATTGAATATTATAAAAAAGATAAAAGACATGGAAGAGGGATCTTTAGAAAATGGAAGGAGCAAATTACACAGAAGCAAATGGAAATCATGGGAACAATACATATATAATAATGTTCAGGAGGAGGAGGAGTGAGGTTTATAGGAAGGCAGGAATTCAGCATTTTTGTAATGCTGAAATGATAATAGTAGCAAAGAAAATATATGTGATTTAAAGAAAATTATATTTAAATGAAAAATGTTAAGATGGTTTGTTTACTTTTTTGTTAATGTATGTTTGCCTATGTCTTAGGTAATAAATTAATAAAGGTGTTAAAAAAAAACCTAAGACCAATGTAATCAGCAATGGGATGTTGATCTTTCCACTTCAATTCTATTACACTGAGCACTGTTTTCCTGTTTGACTCTAAACCCTCTAAATATTCTGGCTGAGCTGGGAATCCATAGATTGAGATCCAGTTTTGGTTAAAGGAAAATCTGCAAAGAGTAACCACTGAAGGCATGCATCAAGAAAATGTATTTGAAACTCTAAAGCTGAAAGAAACTAGCAGATGAATAATGTGTGATGCCACATCAGACAGTGGTCCAAACCAAAGGGTAAAAAGGTCACACAGGCAAATCATTCAGGAAAAACCGCAAGAAAATCCCAGCAAAGCTAGACATTTCACTGTGTGATACTTTAAACTTCCTATAATGAAGGCCCATGGGATATATGCAATGACCACATAAGGACATCAAGTGCTTCAACTGCATGGCTTATGAATGTTCATGACTTTTTAAAATTTTCTTTATGGTTACATTCAGGCCAATAAAGCAAACCCCGCTAGCTGTGTATGGTTACATTCAGGCCAAAAAAAAGCCAAACTGGCCTGAATGTAACCATAAAGACTTAAAAAGTAAAAAAAAAAAAAGTCATGGACATTCACAAGTAGTGTAGCTAAACCACTTGATATCCTTAAGGGATTGTTTGCATATAACCCATGGGCCTCTATTACAAGAGATTTAAGGTATCATACAGTGAAAACTCTAGCTTGGCTGGGTTTTTCTTGCAGTTTTTAAATCAGACAGTGGTCTCACAGAACAGAAAAAAACATGTTTTTGAAACAGAAAAGCGAGAAGGTAGAAAGGAAAAGGAAAGAATCCCAAGCCAATACGAAGCTTTCCCACATGGAAACATCTACAGTGTTTTTATTTATTTATGATTTGTTGACCGGGAAAGTCCAACTAGGTTTCACAGAGCCTGTTTTCAGCGGAGGCCCAGGGAGAAATGCTCCAGATGTATGTCTTTGGAATGTGGGAGGAAACTGGAGTACCCGGAAGAAACCCACGTGAACACAGGGATAACATGCAAACTCCACGCAGAAGGCACCCCAGCCGAGAATCGAACCAGTGAACCTCTTGCTGTGAGGTGACAACGTTAACCGCTGTACCATTGCACCACCCGTGTTTTTAATAGATTTGTGGCCCAAGGGATGAATTATGGCATAACCTTAGTAATCACTGGTGAATTATTTATTTACATTTTGGTTATCAGGTTAGATTCAGGGCCGACAATTATAATGGAGATTATCCACAAACTGAAGTATTTTCAGTGAAAATTACCATAATGGTGTCTTTGAAAACATATTTTGGTTACAGATGGTCAACTTCTACAAGGTACATAGAAAAAAGATGTGGTGCTCTCCTTACTGAACAGATGCTTTTTACTGACAATAATGTAGGCTTATACAAGACTGAAATTAAGATGCTGAAGCTGCAATGTAATAGCTGTAGTATCTCCATCTCATTAGATCTAAAACAGATGAGGTAGGAAAAGGTGTTATTCTAAAATGTTGATGCAGCTTTTGAAGTTTCCTGAAACTTTAGTAAATAAAAAAGAAAACAGTGGGTAATTCCAGGCCACTTTCCCTTTGCCTCTGCTTAAATGTCACTATTGACGCTGCTAAAATAATAATCAATACTCACAACAATATTAACAGCATTTAGTAACAACCAGATACTTTCCTCCCTCAGAGGGGGAAGCTAGCCCACTCCTTCAGCACATATTAAAACAGTGTGTGTGCTGTTGATCAGGTTCCAGTTACTATTCCCTCTTCATTTTCTCTAACAAACCAAATAACCAATGAACCCATCCCTAGATATCATACAGCTCCAGCATAATAACGTGTCATATTTATTACACAGTAGCAAGGCACTATTATGACAAGATGCTGCACAAGTTTTCATATATAAGAAAATAATTTTTCTTCCAAGAAGGCACTCAGTGGTTACACACTTCCTCATCATGCAGTGGAACTACTGCTACTGAAATGAAACTTCACACCCCAGCACTCCTTCGTAAGGCTGCAGAGGAATTCATTAGAGATCATCACAAAGAGGTACCTAAAACAGGGGGGAAAAGCGTAATAACTTAAATTCAAGTATACACTAAACAGCTATTATAATGTTTCTCCTCACTGCAACATTTCCAAAACTACATTAAAAATAATAGTGTGCCTGTGTGTGAATGGGGGGCAGGGGGTGGTGAATGTGAAAGCATATGTGTTGGACATGCATTTGTCACAATTGTCAGGTCATTGAGTCCTTAGAGGAAATAATTTCTCATTTATCACCCTTAACCATTGCTCATATTTTGTGAAATTCCTTTGAAACAAGGTAACGGAAACAGACGGTTATGATCTGAAAAAAAAAAATACCTTGCATTGCTCTGTGTGAAACCACACAGAAGGATTGTAGCTATAAACAAACCAATGCTTACTCATTATTTCTTTTGTGGGCTTAGCACATTTACAAGGCATACGTATTCTGAAAAGTACAGGAGTTGCAAAATGCCCACCTGTGTCATACAAAAGTTAAAGCAGGGTTTTCAGTAGTTGCATTATATAGTTTAACATGTACAAAGCTCTACTTCTCTCCTTTATAGTAAAAGAAGAAAAGCTGCTACCTTAAAACTGTTTTTAACATTTTTATTCCATAATTAATATTTTACTTTTAAGTAAAAAAATGACTTTGCTCCTGCTAACACATTTTGGTACCAAAGTATTCTGACATCCACATATGCCATCGGTAAAACGATTTTTGGGAGGGGTTGGGAGAGTGGTCTAATGGTTAAGGTGTTGGGAGGGTGGCCTAATGGTTAAGTTGTTTGCCTTACAAACACAAGGTGTGGGGTTTGAGTCTCACAAGGGATAATTGGCTAAGCTTAAAATTGCTCACAAGGGCAGTTAGCTTAGTAAGAGTCTATGATTCTGTAAATAACTACATCAAATCAGAAAAACAGTGGTTATACCAAATCTTAGTATAGAAATTCCTACCACTTAAAAAATAATTAGCTTATTGTGACTACATTTGTGACCGCAAACCAACTTCTAAACCAATATTCTGCAAATCGCCCACTACACTCATCTAGCAAAACCCTGCTTTGCATAATCAAAGCCAATAACACTGCAGGGAAAAGTCTGTTCTCCCACACCATTGCTAGGGAATGGAACAACCTCCCCCAAAGTATCTCCTCTGCACCATCCATCTCACTTTTCAAGACATCACTAAAGTCAGACTTCTTGCGATCATGGCTCTGTCCCTGTATCACATAAAATCTTTTCTGCTCTCCTTGTAACTTGCTACACCTCATCTCCTCACTGCTTACCTCAGCTATTCTGTACTACTCAAATATTCCCTGTCAGGAACTACTATCCTACAAACTATTTGTCACGCTATGACATATCTCCCAAATAGCATTATTTTCCAGATTCCATTCCTTCATTTTTATGATTTGTACTACCAATAGGGAATTCAAAGTTTTGCTATCTATATACCAAGTTTGCTCAAATCAAACTACGGTACGAAAAATCTCCTTTATTGTATATATGCCACTGTATAGACATTTTCTGTCATTCGTGGATTATGTGCTGTCATATAAAGACATGGAGGTCTGATTGTACATATGCCTCTGTACAGAAATTTTTTTGTCATTTGTTGTATTTGTACTGTTATGTTATGGAGCTTTTCTCCCCGGGCCTCCGCTGTAAATGGACCTTGTTCCATTCGGACTTTCCCAGTAAACAAATGTAAAATAAAATAAATAAATACAAATAAAATACATATCAGCAATACTACTGAACAGAAAAGAAATTTACGTACTTACTATAACGTTACATCTGTGTTGTCTTGTTTTCTTCTTGTTCAACCTTTGGGTTATCGGATATGACCAGATCTGACCTCTGAGTTCCTTCAGAAGCTTATATCCAGGGCCCTGACTCCTCCCCTACCAATAATTCCCTTATTTCCCCAGAGTACCTCACATTGAGTCTGCCTTCTCTTAGTCATAAAAGCTATACAGTCCTGCTTCACAGAGTGGAAAAATAATGTTTGAAAGATGAAGAATAGAAACAGACTGACCAAAGACAAGGCCCCTGGTCAGGTCCAACCATTCGACTGGAGTCTAGAAATGATAATTTAGGTTGGGGGACGGACAGAGGGATATTGACTCAGTTGAAAACAAGACAACACAGATCTAGCATTATAGAATGTACATAATTTTCATATTGGATGTTGTCTGTTTTCATCCGATTCAATCTTTGGAACAGATTTTCAAGCTACCAAACACCTAGGTGGAATCAAGGAAAGATATTCCTGTGGGTGGTATAACCAAAGGATGTATACGATCTAGACTCTACATCCAACTTGCAGTATGATGCAAAGGTATGGACAGTAGACCAAATAGCTTCAGCATAAATCTCACTAATAGGAACCCTACCTATAAAGCCAGTTAAAGTAGCTACCATGCTGGTAGAATGAGCTTTTGATTTGCCATGTAAATTCAGTCCCAATTTCATACACAAACATTATACTGAAGGAAAACCACCTGGATAGAGTTACTTTAGATACATTTGTCGCTTGTCTTGTGTATATTTAATAAGGTGATGAGGCTGGGTGCTCATTTAAGTAGTCTATTACACACAAACATGTCAGGATGGAGAACAGTAACATTAAATTTAAACTAACTGACTGACTAGTACACACATGCATGCTAAAACCTCGGCTGCTCGCTACAAAAGGGCACTTTTCCTTGCACGTGCTCAGTACTTATATGCACATGCCAATAGACTGGACTAGCTCTTAAACGGACATACACACTCTGTTCTATATCCTCCCTCTTTGACTAGTTGGTCATGCAAATAAACAATGGCAATCATATGAGTATGCAAATTATACCAATATATACAAATAACAATCATGACCAGGTTGCTGTGTATATGAGAGCAAGTCTTGAGGTACAACCTGACTTTGTAATGTAATAATTAGAAATGGGTTTAGCAACAGGGACAGTCACTTGGGAATGTTCTTCTTGAGGTCTTTTAGGGATACTTTCAGGAACAGGAAGAGGCAATCAAATGTTCTCTGGAACAGGAACATTGGACAAATCACTCTGAGAATTGCAGTCTTTGTTACAAGCAAAATGTTGCAATACTGGCTCGGACACCAGTAGTAATTGTTTCTGATATTCTGCCTGAATTTCGTGCCTTGCGACTCAGTGATGTACAATCTTGGTTCTTCACACAAATGTTTCACAAGTCCTATTCGGTCAAATCCTTTTGTTGTCTGCATCTTCACTATCTCTCCCTCTTTTAACAGATTCAGAAGTTTGCTGGTTTTATCATAGTAAGACTTTTGGGACAAATACTTCTTTAAGAGATGAGCTTTTACTGCTTTGTTGTTTTTAGCACTTGGAGTCAACAGATTCTTAACGACTGGCAGTGTGGTTCTGGTTTGTCTCGACATTAACCTCTGGGCAGGTGATCCAAGAAGATTGTCGCGAGGTATGTTTCTGAGATAAGAGATTTAGAAAAACATCAGTATTGCTATGTTTAGACTTTCCCAACAGCTATTTTGCACTTTGAACTGCACGTTCTGCCAAGCAATTTGACTGTGGTTATTCAGGACTACTTGTAACATGAACAAAGTTCCACATTTCAGCAAATCTCTTGAACTGCTGACTTGTAAACTGTGCACTATTGTCAGAAATTACTTTGTGTGGACTACCATGGACAGAAAAATGTCTCTTCAACTTAGTAATGACAATATTGGATGTCAGATTAGGAAGTAGGTCAAGCTCAAACCAATTTAAATAAGAATCTACTAATACCAAGTAATGTTGACCATTTGATTTGAAAACGTCTGTAGCTACTGTTGACCAAAGTAGTTCAGTAATCTGGCTTAGCTGAAGTGGTTCTTTTTTGTTGATGTAGTTTAGTACTATTACAGACAGAACAAGCTGAAAGTTGTTATAGGTAGGTACTAGGCTATCGGCCCTAGGGCCCATACAAGCCTAGCCAAAAAATGTACCCTGGCTTTCGCCACCAAGAAATTTATTTTCCTGTGCCCCTGTCGAGCAGAGCCACAGAAGTGATCCCCGGGGTGAATTTCCCATCCAATCTCAATATCTCTTGAGATAGAAGGCCAAAATACTAGTCCTCTCTCCCTTCTTTTGGTAGAATCAGTTCCTGGGTGGCCACGATGCAAGATCTTAATACACTCTTGTTGCAAGGATTTTGGAACAATCAATTTTGGACCTTTCATAATGATACCATCTTCCATCAAAATCTTGTCTCTATAAGGAAAATACTGCTGCACTTCTAGTGGTCAACAAAATTGCTCTGACGGCCATCTTCGACTGTTAAAGTGGCTGAGCTTCAGGAGAATCAGATCTGAAGCTATGTGAGTTCTAAGCTCGTCAAGATGTGTGGAAGAAAAATTTCTCACTTCCATGACTTCAAAATAAGACTTCTCGTTTTCATACTGTTCAGTGTTTTTTTTTCTGGGTGATCTGGATAAAGTATCAGCAAGATAAAGAAGGTTGCCTGTTGTATAAACCAAGTGAAAATTGAACTTTTGCAATTTCAACATCAGGCATTGCAATCTTGCTGGAGTTGTGTGCATTGGCTTTTTCAAAACAGTGACCAAAGGTTGGTGGTCAGTCTCAATTTGAAAAGACTGGCCATAAATATAATCATGGAGCTTTGAACATGCAAGCACAATTGCCAAGAGCTCTTTTTCTATCTGAACATACTGCATTTCAGTTTTGGTTAGGGTTCTGGATGCATAGGCTACTGGTCTACCCTCCTGGAGAATAACTGCACCAAGACCAAACTTCGAAGCATCACAGGAAAGAGTTATAGGTTTGTGAACATCATAATACCTTAAAGTGGGTGGGCTGGCAATTCTCTGTTTCAGGACATCAAATGGCCTTTGGTGTTGTTCTGACCAGGAGCACGTTACATCTTTGCATGTCAGCTCTCTTAATGGTGCTGAAAGCTCACTCAAATCTGGAAAGAATTTGCTCAAATAGTTGACCATGCCAAGAAAACTTTGTAAGGAGGTGGCATTGTCTAGAGGTGGCATCTCAAGAACTGCAGACTGCTTGGAAGGATCTGGTCGTTCGACTACACTGGTAAACAAATAACCCACATAAGTAACTTATTGTAGCCTGAATTTACATTTCTGAGGATTCAGCTTAAGATTCACCTCATGAGCATGTCCAAAAATTTTCCTGAGGTTTCTATCATGTTCAACTTCACCAATGCCTCCTACAAGAATATCATCCACTATAATAGCACATGGATAGCCAGAAAAATGTTTTCTCCATCACACGTTGAAAGACTTCACTGGCAAAATTTATCCAAAATGACATTCCCAAAAATTTGTACGTTCCAAATGGTGTACTGAAAGTGGTAAGCAATGAAGATTTTCAGTCAAGCAAAATTTGCCAAAATGAACTTTTGCATCTAAGAAAAAAAAGTGGCATTTGGCATAAGAGCACCAACTTCTTCAACTGTATGCAGTGGATGATTAGGTTGTTCTAGTGCTTTGTTCAAGTCTCTTGGGTCAATACATATTCTAATATCATCTTTTCTTATGAGCTACCATCATGGTGGATACCCACTCACTTGGTTCTTCTACTGGACAAATTACACCTAAATGCACCATTCCGTCTAGCTTAGCTTTGATTCTGCCTTAAAGGGCTACTGGAACTTTCCTTGCTGGTATGATAACTTGTCTTACTTCAGGGTCTAACTTCATGGAGTACACAACTGGGAGTTTGCCTAGCTTGTCTTCAAAAAGATCGGCATAGTCATAAAAAAATAGTTTGTGCAAAATTTTCATTCTTACATGTGCTTACATGGTGGGCTTTCACATTAAATGAAAGCAGTCCCATTTTCAAACTGTCTCTGAGGCCTAACAGTGACTGTATGTGCCTTTTGACTATGTAAAATTGAAAGTCATACCTGTTCCCAGCAGAGTAACATGAAAGCCTTCTGTTTGGATTTCTCAAATCATAAACATCAAGCTTCTCATCAGCACTTACTTTGGCAAACATTTCTACTGACATAACATTGAACTTTGAACCAATATCAACTTTGAGCTCTACAGATCTCTCATTAATCAGAACAGTACAAAATACTTCATTCTTTCCCTATAAATCTACTGCATTAACTGTTTCATCAAGCACTGACACACCATCAACATAAAAAGTAGGCTCACAGCCTAGTAGTTGAACAAGTTGCCTCGTTGAATGTTCTCCTTTAATAAAAGAATGTGAGCCTTTTGATTTACAGAACCTTTTTAAATTACTCCACCTTTTACATGTGTGGCACTGCTGACCAAAAGCTAAGCACTTTTCTCATCTGGGCTTATGGCTACCTCCACAATTACGACAGTTAATTATGAGGCTTGCCACAGATTTTGGTGACTCACCCCTCTGCTTCACTGAGCATGCTCTGGATTTTACTGGAGCTTCCCTGGAACTTACTAGAAAGGCTCTTGGTTTCACTGAAGCAGTCACACCCTTAGGCCTGTATCTTTTAACCACGTGCTCCATACTATCAACATTAGCACTGGAAGCATGCATTTCTCATTTGTAAGCATATTCATGTGCTTTTCTGTGAGCTCATATATCTGACAAATTGCTATGGCCTTATTCAAAGTTAAATCACTGTCTCGAAGTAAAATCTTTCTCACTGCATCATCATTAATACCACACACAAGCCTGTCTTTTATCAACTCATCTCTTAAATCACCAGATCTGCACGTTTTTGCCTAGTGTCTCAAGTCAGTTATATACGCTGCAAAATTATCGCCAGGCTTTTGATCCCTTGTGTAAAATATGTGCCTTTCCATTGTAATATTCATTTGGGGGTTGCACATTTCTCTAAATTTATGTTTTAAGCACTCAGGGTCTTACCAGGTTTCAGCCGGTACCACTATATGGAGGTTCCCCCTCCCTTGCATACCCAGCTGGGGCATACACAAATCAACACTCTCTTTCAATGGCTTCTGAACCAGCTAAATTAAGCCTTTGTCTATGCATCTTTATCAGAAAAAGCAGCCTGTATGAAAATACTGTATTCTTGCTCAAACACTCTTCAGTTTTCAGCAACATTATTATCAGATACAAATAGACCAGGTCAGCGAAATCCTTCTGTCATGCCAACAAAATGCCCTTGTAATTATGCATAAACACCAGTGGCGGCTGGTGACTTCAAATCAAAGGAGGGCTGCAGGAGACAGCGGAATAGGTGTTGTCAATGGGAAGGGGTGCGGCCAACTAGAAAGGGGAGGAGCTATGCTCAATACCACAAAAACTACCTTTAATTAAATACGCTGCCATGGGTGCCAAACCATTATTATGAGAGTCCAATCAAGACAAAATGAAGTGTAGAAGAAAAAAAAAATATTTCAATGCATTGGCTGCATGACAACTTACTTAATATCTAGATGGAAACAAAAAGATTGTGATGCATGAAAAAAATACATTTTCTTTTTAAATACATTACTGGAATGCCAGTCAAAATCAAGTATAAGAAAAATAAGCAGCACTCAACTCAAACCACTTCTCCTTGCATTGCAGTTCTAATTATAATTTATATTCAGCTTTATTAAAGTACCAAGTAACATGCTGAAAGTAGCAATCTCTGTAATGCCCCCACTTGTAAAAATGTTTCTTATCAAAAAAGAACTGCTGCCTGACAACTATCTACTTGTTTCATGGGGAAAACATGATCAAAGAAAAAAATGAAAAGCAAACAAGAAACAAGCTTAAGATACATTCCTTAAAGGATTACTGTACAGGTTATGGACCACACATGATAGATTGGCATTCTGTTTAGTTTACGGGTAAAGCCTGCAGAGATGACTGGAAGTCTCCAACAAGTGTAATGAGCTTCTTAAAATATTTTAATCCTGTCCTTTATTACAAATACTGTCATATGCATTTCAATACCCAAGGCTTATACATTATCTAGTTATGTAGGTATTCTCTGCATGGCGAAAAAAGAAGGGCTTTCAATGTTGGCAATTCTTTAACAGTATGCTTATTAAAGCTTACTTGCATCTTACGATCTCAGACAAGCTTACCTGATGGTCATTAAAGCATTGCTACTTAAACACAGAACAACAGGCACTTTCTGAGTAATAAGCATAAATCAACAGTACAAAAATATGACAGAAACCAGACCATTCTGCAAAGTCAAAGACAGATGAAAAGCCACTGTAGTACTTGTATCTACCTTGGATGGGGGATACTCTGCACATTTACACTGCATAACTGCTCCTTACTTTGCTTGGACACACCCAGAGTCACTACACGGGGGAGTGGGGTGCAACAAGTTTGTCACAATTTGAAATGTCTCTAGCTGACTGTGATGGCCCTGACACATTTGTCATACCTCTCAACCACAGAGCAAGAAAGTAATACATAACTCTGGTTATTGCAGTTATTTCTTAATTGTAAACCCTTCATGTTTTCTTCCAAAATTGCTATTTTGCGGAGGGATTATTAAGGGAAGAGCAACATTTTGAGCCAAAATCGGGGACAGTTGATAGGTTTGGATATGCCTAATTCTATAAAGCAATTTATTTGCATGTACCTCTCAAGCTGTTAATGCAATAAATCTGGACAAGGCCAAATATATTGGGGGAACATATAAACAGTACTAAACATTGCTCTTGTATAAACTGAGACAGTTGATAGAATAACAGGTCTTTCCTTTAGCATGCATTTTTCCGAAGGTTATGAAGTATGAAACTCAGTGTCTGTCATTATTTAGTGACTTAATTCCTAAATGATTTGCCAGAAATCCACAAATTTTATGAGAAACAAACCAAAAATAAGAAGCAAAAATCTATTAGTTCTGTGAAAATCTGGACAGTTGGGAGGTATAATTCAGCCGGGGCTGTCTTTGAGTTTGCTGCCCTTCCCCCTCACAAAATCATGGTCGAATGGAGTCTCCCCCCTGCAACCATTCCAATGATCCATTACTTGGCTATTTCACAACATTTACCATAAACACTAATGTGCATACTGCTTTACTTCTATGATGATATGACTTCAAATGAAAGTTTTATTTTGCATTTTACAGCAAAAACACTGAGACATCTGCTAAACAAAGCAATGCAGTCTCACAATGAAAACAGACTTAGCATTAAAACTTCTCTGCCCTTGAAACTCACATTCATTGAAACAGCACTGAAAACCACATTCAAAGAAAATACATTTTGCCAGTGGCTGATAAAGATTAACTTTCAGCTGTTTTCAAATCCTAGGCCCGTTGCACACAAAACATACATGTGCTCTTTGATACACCTTCCTGATTGTACTAAATTATATTCCTTGTACAATACAGTACAGTTGTTAGAGGGCGTTTTAAATTTATTGTTTTGAACATTTTTCCAGTAAACAATGAAACAAAATGGATGCACCAATAATGACAAAACTGCCCAGTTCAGAACATTGCCATCATAAAAGCATACTCAAACTTCTATAGTCCACCATTATCAGTAAATATGCACAATCTCTGAAGAAGTAAAAGTCATCTAAATAATTCCACATTAAAGAAATCTGTAACTAATGAAGAGGTTGCTGCTAGCAAACACCTTTATATTTCATGGTTTCATCAAAAAATAAAGTGTCTGTTGCCCCTGAGGAATAAATAGCCTATATTACATTAAAAAAATAATAAGCTAGTAATATTGCAGTAGGAAATGGATAGCAAACTGATAACAGGTTCATAGTTAGTATCTTCGCCAAAGAGGACATTCTCAGTACGGCAGCATCCACCCGTTGTGGGAGTAGAACCCACAGCCTTCTGTATCAAAAGCAAGTACACAACCTGTTGTGCTATTAACAATGCAAGGAGACTCAGCATAAGCAGCACTAAACTTCTTTTCCCCTGCAGCTCTCAACTCCTTGTAAAATCTACTCAGTACTCAAATGCATCTCAACTTTGCAGCACAAGAAATCTGGAAAAAGCCAAAATTTATTGGGGGAGCGGTCAAAAACCAGGGACACATTAAACATTGCTTGTATAATCTTGTAAAGTTGCTAGAATAAAATGCTGTGCTACCACCATACATTTTACTGCCAAGGTCCCTGTGCAAAACAGTCAGAGCAACATACCTCTACGCCAAATCAGCTGCTTTGTGAAAGAGAGGAAGACTGAAACTTAAATGGCTATCATTTAATGAATTCAGTTCTCACCATAGCTGTCAACCTCTTAGCACAAAACACCTGGACAAACCCAGTAATAAGGGAATACAGCCCTCAAACATATTCAGTGAATTCAGTTCTTGCCATAGCTGTCAACCTTAGCACAAAAAACCCGGACAAAGCCAATAATGGGGGAATACAGTCCCAAAAATAGGGACAAATTTCGAATATTCATCTTATAAACTTAGAAAATTGCTAGAATAAAAGTTTTGTGTTACAATGTATTTTCTGAAGAATATGTAGTCTACCTTCGGCTTTTCCCGGTTAGGGGTCGCCACAGCGGAATTCCGGTCCGCTAATGATTGGTAGTTGATTTTTATGTGCTGAGTTACCAGCCCTGACACACAACCTTCAACGAAGGTATGCCCATTCATGC
>NC_056733.1:1489859215-1489864215 GCF_019279795.1 Protopterus annectens | reverse complement strand
CGTCGCCCCATTGATTAAGTAACTGAGCCACTGTCAAGCAGCGCCAATGAAGTGATCCCAGGGTGTACTTTCTATTACCCATCCACTCGTCAAGGCTTCTCTTGAAGAGTGTTAGTGAGGGGCTCTGCCTAATGTAGTTAGGAATTTTATTCCACTCATGGGGAGTCTCTGTGACAGGAATCTATCCCTCCAACATGTTCTATTTATTGCTGTGGCGAGGTTTAGCTCACTAGTGCGTGTGGCTTGCAATGACTTGGATTTCTTTAGGTGGAGCATGTCTATCAATTCTGAGTTGGACATGACTTTGTAAGTCAGGCAGAGATCACCTCTGAGTAAGCGATATGCCACTGAGTATAGCCGGAGTTTTTTCAGTTGGGCTGCATAGGACATAGGTTTGAGGCCAGTAATCCTCTTGGTGAGGTGATTTTGTGGTCTTTCAAGCTGTTGGAAGGGTCTTGTGAGGTACTTCCCAATGGGACATTGTACTCTATGATGGGTCTGATGAGTGACGAGTAGAGGTACACTATAACCTCTATTTCTAGATGCGAACCCCTTAGTAATTAGATGGGCCACATAGAAGGATTTCCTAACTACTTTGGCAATATGATTGTCAAAGGAAAGATTACTATCTACCTGGGACCCCAGCTCTCTTATTACCTCTTTTGTATTAAGGGGGCTGCCGCCTATGTGGTAATTCGTGGGTGTTTTGTTTTTCCCCAAACGGGATGACTATGCATTTTTTGGCATTTAGCTTGAGGCCATGACTTTGACACCAGGTGTCTGTCTCAGTAAGGCCTTTTTGGAGGATGTCCGTGTCAGCCAGAGAGTCAATTATGGCTCCCAGTTTGCAGTCATCGGCGAACTTGGTTAGCCATAGGCCTCCTGTGCTTGCCTGTACTTCTGAGAAATATATGCCGAAGAGTAGGGGTCCCAGAACTGAGCCTTGTGGGACACCACTTGTGACTGGTAGAGTCAGACCTGGAGCCTGCTATTCTTACCGTGTGAGTTCTGTCTGTAAGCCAGTTGGCAACCCATCTTGTGATGTAGGGGTTTATGTTCAGGCTGGTGAATTTTTCTGTAATACCCGAGTGGGGAATGTTGTTGAAAGCCTTGGCGAGCTCAAGGTAGGCTGTATGAACCACCTTACCCTCGTCTATGGCCTTGGTAACTGTCTCGAATAAGTCAACCAGGTTTAGTAGGCATGATCTGCCCTTAAAGCCGAACTGGGTGGGGTCAAGTGTTTGGAGGTTCCCAATGTCTTTGTTAATGAGTTCCATGATAATGCGCTCCATAGCCTTACAGACCAGAATAGTCAGGCTTATGGGGCGAAAGTTACCAAGGTCAGTTGTGGCCCCAACTTTGTGGAGCAGAATAACAATTGCTGTGCACCATTCTATGGGCACGTAGCCTGTGGAGAGGCTGAGGTTGAACAGCGTGTTTAGGTGGGGGGTTAGTTCGTTCTGTAGTTCATGCAAGACGCAGCCTGGGACACCATCGGGCCCCAGTGATGCTGTGTTTTTGGCTTTTGAAAGGGCTGTTTTCACCTGTGCTTCTGTGATTTCCAGGACACTACACTTTTGCGGTATTGTTGTGGGACCTTCTGAAGGTGAGATGGAGGTGAAGTTTGCACTGAATCTATCTGCCAGTATGTTGCAATATTAGTAGGTTCAGTATATTTTGTGCTACTTTGCACTATCTCAGAGCATATCTGCGAGTTGCCACTTAGATTCTTGACATAGCTAAAGAAGGCTTTGTGGTTATCTTTCGAATCCTTGGCTATTTTTCTTTCGAAGTTAGCCTTGGATGATTTTATGAGGGACCTTAATTGCTTACTGATCAGGGATGTCTTTCCTTCTTGGTATTTGCATTTTTTCTGAACTAGTTTCCTCCTTTTGTTGTATAACCTGTTTATGGCAGGGGTCCACCAGACTGGTTCCCTTCTCTTAGGGGAGTGAGTCTTGGTTTTGCTAGGGATGGCACGATCTATGCATCCTTGTAGGTGCTCATAGAGTGCAATTGGTAAGGATTCTGCATCTTGTGCAGTGTTATCCTTTAGCGTGGGGGCTGTGAAACTTACCACCTCTGCCTTAAGTAAAGTGAAGTTTGCTTTAGAAAAGTTTTTCACTGTGGTTTCCTGGGTTGGGGGTTGTGGTGGGTGTGGACATCCAGGGTGATTAGTTTATGGTCTGATCTAACCAGTGACCGGTTGACCTCCGGTACGGAGCACCTGTAGCCCATGTTGGTAATGACCAGATCCAATTTGTTGTAGCCTCTGGTAGGGGAGTTTACCAGCTGATCCAGGGCATTTGAGCTGATAAATTCCAGGAAGAGCTTAGCCTGGTAGTTTGTACTCAAGTAGTTTTCCCAGTTAATGGTAGGGTAATTGAAATCTCCCAAGATCACGGTGTTCGGTAGGACCTTCATGTTTTCCAGTGTCTCCAGAAAGGCGGAGTGGTGGTTCTGGGTCATGGTGGGTAATCTGTAGCAGGCCACAATTTGCATTGCAGATTTGCCCGACGTTAGTTGCACATGGATGATCTCAGAGGTATCATGCTGCACCACTAACCTGGAGGTGTGGGTATCCTTGATGAATATGGATACACCCCCTCCTTTTGTGTTTCGGTCCGTGTTCTTTGGCAGAAATGTGTGGTATGAGTTGTAGCCCAGTAGTGCTGGAGTGCTCTCTGGAGCCTTGAACCAGGTTTCAGTTACTGCACAGATGTCGATGCTCTCCATACTTAGGAGTGCTTTGAGTGCATGCATTTTGAGATTTAAACTCCTAGCATTGAGTAGCATAACCCTCAATTATTTTGTGTTGTTTATGGAGGTGGGTTTGAATTTGGGCGGCACAGTGGTGCAGCGGTTAACGTTGTCGCCTCACAGCAAGAGGTTCTCCGGTTCGATTCTCGGCTGGGGTGCCTTCTGTGTGGAGTTTGCATGTTCTCCCTGTGTTCGTGTGGGTTTCCTCCGGGTACTCCGGTTTCCTCCCACATTCCAAAGACATGCATCTGGAGCATTTCTCCCCGGGCCTCCTCTGAAAACAGGCTCTGTGGAACCTAGTCGGACATTCCCGGTCAACAAATGTTAAATAAATAAATAAATAAAAAATAAAAATAAAATAAAATTTTGAGCCTTGCCTAAAAAAGGCAATATGAGGGCAGCAAGAGCCTTGGCCAGTATTCGAAAGCCAACTGGTGACAGGTGCAAGCCGTCTCTTGCGAAGCAACGCAACTTGTCGAGCATGTCATCCCAGGCTGACAGACACTGGATCCCCTTTGAATGACACCAGAAGCTTAGCCAATTGTTGAAATTGATCATTTTTTCTTTATACTGAGGTATTATTCATAGTGAGGGCAAGATGCTACTCAGGGTCAGGGTCATACCCGCCTGGGCTACATGATCAGGGAGCTCTTCCATGTCTCTTTTCATGCAGTCCGGGGAGGGACGGCTCAGGTCATTCACACCAACATGAACAATGACAGAGTCATATCTGCATTTGTTCTGGAGTGACCTGAGTGCTTGTGTTATGCGGCAGATTCTGGCTCCCGACAGGCAGCTAACAGTAACCTTCTCCTTGTCCAGCCTAATGAGTGGGGCGTCAGTGTGCCTGACTATTGAGTCACATATTCCTAGTGTGTTAGGTATGTTATTTCGCCTTAAGGGCTGTGACTGTGCGGCACATCGATTTTGTGTTTTATGTGTTGTCTGCTTTGTGACGGGAGGTGCAGGTTTTGTGGGTGTCTGTTTTGGAGCTCTCTGATGCTTTTGCAGGTTTTTATTTAGAGCCTCAGAGTATGATTTTGTGTATTTATGTGTATTTTTTTGCCACTGCTGGTTTAGTAGGTCTATATGAGGCTGGAGGTGTGGTGCAAGTGTTAACCTTCTCCTCATGACGGTCTGTTCCAGTCTTGGGTGGAGATACCTTAGCCTCCAGTTTGGCTGTATAATTGCATCTCTCACATATGTTAGTGTTTTGTGGTAGGAGGAGAGGGCTGTCTGTGTACATGAGGCACTTGTAACATTGCCCCAGGATACTTAGATTCACCAACTAGTTTCAAGTGAAAAACTGAAGAGGAGACTTAGTGGAGCTGGGAATAATTTAACCCTAGCTAACCGGTGCTGCCTGGCGCACAAAACCATGCAACGTGTTTTTTAAACTACTAACTTCTGGGCTGGAACCAATCCTCCAGGGACAGATGGCTGCTCAAAGTTCCCCTCTCACACAGGTGAACACAGAAACTTCCCTCTATCCAAGTAAGGTATGGGCAACTCAGAAACTTGTAACACAGACCTGAATTCAGCACTATCCTGAAAACTGGACTATACTAGCTTAAAAAGGCGGGAAACAAGATATTTATTTGTTTATTTTGAAAAGATAAGGCAAAAACAGTAAAAAGTACACTTAAAACAGGTTTAAACGACTACAAGCGATCAGAAAAGGCTACTGCACTTTAGTGTGTAGCCTACAACAGTTAAACAATTTATTTAAACAAAAAACAACTTTTTAAAAGTGCAGGCAGTCAAATAAATACAATATGTGAAAACAACAAGCTTTTAAATCACAATAAGCGCTGGAAAGTCAGCATTTAGGCGGAAAACAGTTAAGTACAGCAAGAAAATACAGAAAACTGATAATCACTCCAAAGTCTCTCTTTTAAGCTAGAAGGCCTATATCAGTTTAAGGCTTTCTAGTGCTTTCCAGTAGGTTAGTTACAGGAAAGATGGGAAACAAGTGCAGATGTGGTCTTTTAAACCAGAAAGTTGAAATAGATGGACAACTTCCCGAATGGTCAATAAACTACAATTTCTGGGCCAAGACCCACTCCTCTTGTGGTAGACAGGCTACCTAGTACTTACCACTCCCACTGATAAGCTAGAAGGCTGCACTCCAACACAAAAGCTTGGGGGGCTCAGAAGCTTAAAAACAGTCCTGGATACAGCAAATCTGTACCTGGACTAGACTAGTTACGAGAAAGGTGGGGATACAGCAAATCTGTACC